>NW_028255269.1:0-54611 GCF_964263255.1 Lissotriton vulgaris
TACGTCACATTCTATTTTTTTTTTTTTATTTGTTTTTATTGTTGCATCTTAGCTCCTGGGTACAAGGTGGACCAAAGGCTGGCGTGGCGTCAACATTCAGCCACGGTCAGCCGTGCGCGCAGCTTTTCTGAATACAAACTCATGGTAATTGACATTTCTTCTATTGAACAGTACAGACCGGTCAGGTATGTCATCAGGCTGGAGGCTCCGTGATCGTGCTCTGTGAGGGAGGAGGGAGAACACTAGTGGGTGTGTGAAGTTCCGCCTTGGAGGCGCAGGATCGGGGTCTGTACAGTTCTTATAACGGTGTTACTAGTAACTGGGGGGACAGAACTGTGGGAGGGAGCATATAGGCATTGGCAAGAGCATAGTAGTGGAGGGCAAGTGTATGGTGTCGGGAGATAAAGGGTTCCCTCAGTGTGCACTCACGCTAAGGTAGAGCATTCAGGAGTGGGGGTATTCCGTGTCCATGAGTATTGGGATGGTCGGTGTGGGGGCGGGGCCTTGGTCGGGGGTTACTTGCGCATTTAGGTGTGGGAGGGAGGGGGGCGTAGGTGGGTCCTCTGTGTGCAGGGTCTGCCGGAAGCTGTGCAGGAGCATGGCCCATTCCATAGAGATGGGATGCTTACGCGCTCCTCTGGCTTCCTCCTCCCTAAGAGCATCCTCTTCTGCCGCCGCCCATTTACAAACCGCCCCCGTCCATGCTGCTATAGGGGGGCCTTCCGGGGACCGCCAGTGCATGGCTATGCATCTGTTTGCCAGTAATAGCGCCAAGGATGCAAAGCGCCTGTGTACCGGGTCACGTTTCGAGACATGGAAGATGCCTAGTGCACTGGATTCCCAGGAGGCTAGAGATGTGAGACCTGTAATATCTGCCAGCGTGTCATGCACCGTTTTCCATAGGGAGTGGAGGTCGGGCAGCTCCAAAACATGTGACGGAAATCTGCATCAGGGGATCGACATCTGGGGCACAGGAATTGTGTAGAAGGGTAAAATCGCTGTCGGCGCGCTGGGGTGAGGTACGCCCTGTGTAGTATATAGTATTGAATGTTTTTGAATCAAGCGTTCCTAGAGACGTGTTTTGGGGCCTCGAGCGCCTTGGACCACTCCGTGTCATGAAGTGCGCGGCCAATGTCTTCCTCCCACGTGGCCCGTAGGGCCGTCAGGGGGGCGTGCGAGAGTTCCCGTATTGATTTATACAACCAGGTGACCAAGTGGCGTCCCACTCCCATGTGTAGGATAGTGTGTATTACTGGATGCGTGTCTGGTTCACCAGCACCCAGATTACAGTAGGGACGAAATCCCTCGAGTAGTTGTCGATGACTGAGGAATTGACCTGGGGGGAGTTCATACTCCGCGACTAGCCGATCGATTGGTTTCAGCTGTCCCTCCTCAAAGAGCGACTCCATATCCGTGATGGCGCATTGTGTCCATTCAGTGAGCATCGGCGCCGTGAAATAGGATTCCCGTCTGGGGCTGCCTACCAACGGTAGGAGAGGGGAGTATGGGGCTCTACCGGAAGCCGACCGGTGATTCCGCATCATACATTGACGCGCAATCGCGACTTGGAGGGGGTATGTGCGCCGGGGTTTGGTGCCCGGGAGGAGAAGACGGGTGAGCTCTGGAGTCGGGACTCTACCGGTCGGGGTGAAGGTCTCCTGAGTGTACCGGTCCGCCGTCCAGTACGACAGCCACTGGAGTTGCGCCGCCAGGAAGTAGGACTCGAAGGAGGGCGCTCCGAGCCCGCCTTGCGTTGTGTGGAGTTGGAGGGTTTTCAAGGCCACTCTGTGTCGGTTAGTGCCCCATATAAGGGTGCCCAGGAGAGAGTTGAGGTCCCGGAAGAAGGATTTGGGCGGTATCACTGGCAGGTTCGTGAAGTGGTAGAGTAGTCGGGGGAGCATCACCATTTTGGCCAGGGCTATCCGCCCTATCGGGGCCAGTGGGAGCTTGTTCCAGAAGGCAACGGGCGGCCGCAGGTTAGCTAGCACTTTACGGTGATTGCCGTCAAAGATGTTTGCCGGAGAGTGGTACAGGCGGACACAGAGGTATCGGGGAGCTTCCGCGGACTAAGAGAGTCTGTGGGTTCCCAGCTCGACGTCGCGGGGGGGTACGTGCGGGTGGAAAGGATAGATCGTGGATTTGTCCCAGTTCACCTGGAGTCCCGAGGCGTCTGCGAACTCACAGATACGTCACATTCTAAATACCACATAACATGGCGCATCTTTTGCACCACCGCTTCATCGGAAAAGTGATGCAACGGCGGTGTAAAAGAGGCACAAGGGTGTTGTAAATCTGCCTCTAACAAACACTGACAAATTCACCCAGGCAGTTTCACTAACAGTGCATTCTTTTTTAATTTACTTTTGTTATTGTTTTACATTAAATATATGAAATGTAACTTAAAAAAAATAAATAAAATAAGTATTTATAATAAAAATGTAGGAAACTAATATAATAATAGAACCCTGATAAGTGCCCTTGTATTGTCGGCACTAGACTATTGTAATGGCTTGTTTGCCAACGCTCAAATTAGAGTTATTAAAAAAATGCAACTTGTACAGAACGCGGCGGCCAGGTTACTCTCAGGTGTTCCGAGATTTAAGCCAATAACGAACACCCTGAGAGATCTTCACTGGCTGCCTGTAAAAAACCGAATAAAATTTAAAACCTTGTGCATTGTATATAAAACACTACACCAACAGGCCCCACAATTTCTGAGAGATCATCTTATCCCATATCAGCCTTCTCGGCCACTTCGGTCCGCAAAGATGAACGATCTGGTAGTACCACGCACTAGATTGGTTAACTGGGGAGACAGATGCTTCTTGGTGGCTGCCCCGAAATTGTGGAACACACTCCCGCAAACTATAAGATCCAGCCCTAATTTGTTTATATTCAGGAAGCAGCTGAAAACATGGCTGTTTAACCTCTAGAGTCCAGAAGCCAAAGTTAGGAGAGCCTGCAGTTTACAGCGCCGAGACGCCTCCGGGCATTTGTTCGCGCTATACTAAATGTTAAAAAAAAAAAATAAATAAAAAGAAAGAAATATATTCATTAGTATATTTTAAAATTATCATTTATAAAACCTTAGAAATTCACTGAAAAAAAACCATAGGTTTCAGGCATGTTATAGTTAGGAATTAGCATTTAAAAAAACCTTAGAAATTCACTGAAAAAACCATAGGTTTCAGGCACGTTATAGTTAGGAAATAGGATTTTAAAAACCTTAGCAAGTCACTGAAAAAACCATAGGTTTCAGCCACGTTATTGTTAGGAATTAGCATTTAAAAAACCTTAGAAATTCACTGAAAAAACCATATATATATATATATATATATATATATATATATATATATACCAAGAACTTCGTTGTTTGTACCAAGGAAACTGGAGACAAAATAACGAATCGGACCCGTTCAGGTTGGTTTCAGCGCGTATTTATTTTTCGTGCACCCTCTTGTCCGCCATGACGCGTTTCGGGCCCTGGAGCCCTTGATCACATGACATGGTCGTGATTCACCTCGTGATTTGTAGTGCAGGAACAGTCACATGCTCCCAAGCCTATAGAAATAAACAACATACTTCAGCCTAATCCAAAGTTTCAAAAGCATTCAAAAGAATTTTTTACAATGACATTTTCATTTACTTTGCTTTTTGTGTTTTCTTAACCATTTCCTCGTTTGTTAATCCTCCACAGACATGTTCAAAATTCACAATAAATCGGTAAAATATTTAAAATATATTTAAATATGTGCAAAATTGCAATCATAAGATATTAAATATTTACCATGGAATCAGCCATGACATCTATATACACCAACATTGATTGTGATATTTCATCGTATATACACTCCCTTTAAAATTTTGTAAAAAATAATTTTGCATACAAGGGTAATTTTTTGTGCAAAGTTGGCAAAATAAAGTGCATATATTAGTCGCTGAACTCTGTTCGATATGGAATTGAGTGTGGTAAGAGGATATTTGATATACGGCCCAAGTGGGCTTTGTTAACTTTTGGATTACTGCTACTATACTGCTTGGGAAACTTTATGTTGTTCCTGTACATTAAGAAAGAATTATGTGGTTTCCCCATAATGTGTGATTCCCCCATAATATATATATTACAAGCCGTAATGGTGAAACGCGTCGTGACTTTTTACTTGCCGAAATAAAGGATTACAAGCAAGCTCTGAGTGTCTGGGTGATCTTCTTGGAACGAGAGGCGATTTGGAACGAAAATAGAGGTCTGCAGTGACCTGACCCGGACCGCTCACGACAGCCGCAACGCTCGTACTGGTATTGGTGGAGTGTTTTATATATATATATATTTATATATATACACACACACGCATTACTCAATTGATGTACCATATTATGCATTTAAAATTGATTATTGATTTTATTTTGTGGGCACCTCATACTGTACGTCCATGTTGATTCTGGAGGCTCAACTTGATAAAAGGGCTGGACTGAAAATTATTTCTTTAATTTGGCAGCGAGTTAACTTTTCTCTTGCAGGTGCGTTATCATGCTTCTCGTTAGTTAACGACTCATTGTTTGTATTAGACGACTAATAGTGAGGCCTGCAAGGATGAATCTGGCAATGAACTCGGAGAAATAATTGTCAATGGAGGCCTTCTCTTTATCACAAGGATGACTGCTGCAGTCCCAGTTTCAATCAGAAGGGAACTCAAGGGCGTGTGTTGACTCCCCTCACATTCAGGCATTTGGTTGGTTAGTGGTGGTGTAAAGGGAGAGAGGTGGATTTTTTTGGAGTTACAGTTATATTTATTTGGTGTTTCAATAGTTGGTTAAGCAGGCTTTCCCCCTGACTCTGAGAGGGAACAGATCTCTTTAGGTTGGTTTTTCATAAGTGTAAAGGTTTCATGCTGAACACTTCTTTATTTCCCAGAACTTCAATAGAAGTTCTATTTTATGCTGACACCTTCTATGCTTCCTGCATACAAATCTCCTTTATAAATTCTATCCTCTGGCAATGTTTATAACAGAAATGAGAAGGTTCTTTATGGAACACCTATTTGCGACAATTTGGTATAAACTCGTTGTGGCTGTTACCAGTATGTATCTAATATTATTACAGCTCAACTTATTGGATTATTTCAATCTACAAACTATATTGCTGTAACTTGAGAAATTATTTTTATTCTGCTTATATACTGGATCGATATTCTAAAATAAACTCATTCAATCATAATTATCGATTCCTGATCCTTATGATGAAGTTACATTGGCTTCACAAATTGGAAATTAATTTCTAATGTCATCTCCCTTACAGAGCTTCAAATCAACTAAAAACAGGGAAATATCTTTGATGATTTTACGAAGCCATCCCTAGTAATCAGTAAAGGAAATGTGTCTTGTCATGGCTCATAAGGTTTGGCTCTGTCTGAACCTAGGAAGGTATCAATAACGGATTTTAACAAACATGGCACCAAAAAGGTGAGATGCTGTGAATGAGTCACAGGATGAGGGGTCATAAAAATGATTGATCTGTGGTAAAAGTACAGAATACTTAGCTTGGAACGCTAATAGTGACATCATTAAAAGCTGTAAGGTCCATCGGCTAGAGTCCTAACTAAAGGAGCACTCTCTGAGATCTTCCCTATTAGACGAGAAACGTCCATTTCCCCTCCTCTACGCTCTAGCAATAGAGACGTTTGCCCGACTCATCAATGCTGACACACAAATAGGCAACCCCCTATGAAGACCGCATTGCTTTATATGCCGACGATGTGCTCCTCTTTCTTGCAGACCCAACACACTCCGGTCTCCAATGCCTCCATGTCCTCCTACGGTTGGAAGCGTCATCCGGCTTGCGCTAGAATCCGACTAAGTCAACCCTCATGGCTGTCCACAAGTTGGGGGAATGCATGGCATGGCAAACAAATATCCCTATACGGCGTCTCTCCTTTAAATACCTTGGCATCTGGGATGTGCTTCCACCAGAACTGACTCAATATCAACACACTCACCATAAGAAAACAAGAGGACCTCCGCCAGTGGCAGTTCCTTCTCCTCTTGGGAAAGATCGCCCTGTTCAAGATGATGGTGCTTCCTAGATATCTATATATAATCCAGAATCTCCCACTCCACCTTCCCCGCAGATGGTTCAGCGAATTAGATAAAATGATCACAGCATTCCTCTGGGGAAGCTCAAGGACACCAATGGCCCTCACTCGCTGTCAGTGGGCCCTATATGACAGGGGAATTGGGATGGCAAATCTCTTCATGTACTATATGGCCACCCGTCTTCTCATAATACATGACTGGTTTATTGGGGGATGGTCTTACCCAGCATATCAGCTAAGACTGGAAAGCCTTTGGTTCCCCTGGATCCAAACACTTTCTATATGTAGACCCGATCCCTCACATTCTTCCGCGGTGACTCAGGCCAGTCTGCTTGCATGGCGTAGTGCTCTGCGCTATACTCACTGGGTGTCTAAACTAACGCTACAGACACCCTTGTGGCATGGTACCTTGGTTGGGAAAGTGAGGACCTTGGAGGGTTTCGGAAAGTGGGACCTGATAGGGATCACGCAACTGGGGGGGCTTATGGCAAGGGGGACACATGCGCTGCTTCCATAAACTGCAAAACACATACTCGCTGCACTCCACCCAGTTCTATAAGTACCTTCAGCTCCGACACGCCATGAACCCCCATGTCCCAGCGGGCACCACAAGTCCAGAGTTCAGCCCACTAGAAGCCAAAATCCTAATGGGGAACCTGGGAAGAGGAGGGGTTTCTCAGATTTATCGCTCACATGTTAACAACTCCCCTTCCAACTTAGATCACTTGAGGAATTGATGGGACCAGTAGAGGATGAGGACTGGAGGGAGGCCCTAATGGCCACACGCATTATCACCATTTCTGCCCGGCTGCACCTAATTCAAATATACTATCTTCACTGTGCCTCCCTCACCCCGTTCGTCTCCTACCTGCCAGATAAGCACGGCAGAAGATTTTTACCACATAATTTGGTCCTGTACTGCTCTTACCCACCACTGGTCGGCCAAAGTGGCAGAGTTGAGTGCCCTACTGTGCTGGGAGGTCCCACTTAATCTTGTTGTCCTGAGAATGGGGGTTATGGAGGGGCTGGATGGTACGAGGGCTGACAAAACACTCCTGGGGGTGGCCACCATAGTGGCAGAAGAGACATTGCAGCCACCTGGAGAGATCCTGTGCCTCCGACTGTATCTAGATGGTGCAGAGGAATGGACTGGAGTGCTATGCAGGAAAAACCAGTGTATATGGCGAGAGGATGCCCTGCCAAATATGACTGTGTGTGGAGCAAATAGTTGGGACTGGCGAAGTGATGAGACTCTCCTAGAATGGGGATGGACACGGAGTCTTGTGGGTAGGGTACACCGGGACGGGCACTTTGGATAATATCTGAGAAGAACCAGGGTTTGTACTACATGATACACTGTATTGAATTACCATGCTATTGTTTTAAAAACGAATTAAATTTGATTATTAAAAAAAAAAAGCTGTGAGGTCATCTATCAGTGATACTTTTGATGAAACTGGGTCTCAGAAGAGAGTCTTAGCTGCTAGCAAGGAAGCATGGCACCTTCTGAAAGAGATAATTTACTGGAATAAGAGTCTTGTGTGCCATTCTTCTCCTTTTTCTTGACATAACTCAGTACCAATGGTCTGAAGCCTCTCTATCACTGAAATATCTTCCTCTTGCGGAGGACTCCTATGGAGAACAAGATTGGTCATGGAGAATGCCATGGATCTTTTGGAGACCTTGGCATTCTCTTTTTTGGGTAATCAGTGATTGGCTAGATGGTGATTGGATCAAAATTCCCTGGGGAACGCTCCAGAATGTTATATCAATATCCAACCTCTGAATTGGAAAAAGGCCTTCCCACATGGGCTGGAACCAGCTGTGAATTTGACGGGCATCTGTAGTTCTCATTATGGAACGTCAAAAAGATAAACTGTGTAGAGAAGGGCATCTTTCCCGGGAGATTTGCAAAACAATACAGACATACGGGCTGTACAAACATCTGAAAGGGAAAATAGCTCAGTAAAAAGGTAAAACAGACAAAGCAAAGATTTTAGGAATTCTTCATTCACAGAGAAATAAACTGAAAGCTAAGCGGGACTGGAATGTTGGACTTTGGAGCAGCTGTAGTAAGTGAGAGAAGTGTTGCAGAAAAAGTGGGTGTATATCGTCATATAAAATCAAAACGAATTGCTTTATCTTTCAATGCTCAAGTCATTTTGCAAGATTTTAAGTATTGCCCATGGATGACAATGGAAATTATTACGAAAGATGAAGCTGCACTAGCCAACAGGAGCCACTATTGTACAGTATGTCAACATAAGCTAGCTAAAATGGTAATTTGGTGATTCTATACCCTACCTTAACAGAAAATTGTTTAGCAAGAGCTCAATAACAACAGTAAAAAATAACTTGCTGATTTAATGGCTTATGTGTGGGTTCATAAGGTCACACAAAACTGGTCAGACGCTATGTTTGCATTGCCAAATTTACACATGATAGGAAATAAAAGATGGGTGTTGTGATGTATGCTCTATTGGGAAGGTACATAAAAAATAAAAATAAATTCAAGTGGAATGCATGAATTAATCTCAATCAGTGGCCACTTTTGTGTCGTGTGGGGGTCCCCGGATAGGGCTTGGTGGCAGCCTACACTCAGGGGCACTCTGGGTGACTATGCATTGAGCACGTGGCACAGGCCTAGGAATAAAGAGTCGGACACTGGGGGCTATGTTTGCTTGCTGGTCACGTTGTCGCCAACTGGCGTACGTACGCTCGCAGACCCCTTTTATTTGCAGGGTCACGTGGGTCTACTACGCTGTGCACCTATTGCGGCACAGTCGTACAACAACTAGAACACAACAGCCACATACCAGTCCAATGTTTTTAAGTTACTGTGCGTCCACAGACTGACTCATCGTATGCAAAACAGCCTCGGCAATGCTCCAAAAGAAAGAGTATAGCCCGATCTGCTAGACTATGTCCTTCTAAATGGGAATCCAACAACCCTCAAACTGTTTTTGTCCTTGTTGGTCTCATCAGGGAGGCGCAGCTTGAGTCCTATGGCACTGGCAGCTATAGCACACAACGCCTTGGCATACTGGTTACATTAGGGCATTTCAAAGAAAAAAGATCAGTGAAATGTTTGAACTGAGCAACTGGTAATGGATTACTCTGGGTCGCACTCCAGTCCATATTGGTTTGCTCATTATTCAACATTGCCGAAATACACTGCAATATGACATTGGGAAATTGCTGGAAATATGTATATGTAACCATTACTCGGCATGGTGTTAGCAACTTGCAGTTATAAACAGCCAGTTATTATTAAATATAACATATCATGAACAGTCTTGGCAAAATGCAATTTCTTTCCTTCATCTGAAAGTCCACCGGTTAATCGTGTCCATATGGTTTATTTTGCACATACCCATCCTTCCTAGAATTGCTTTGTTTCCTTATGTTGGACTTTGAGTATAAGAAAAAGTGAAAGAAGTATACATTTATTGTTTTGTTTGTTCAATCAACCAAATTGATTCACAAAATGTGTATCGGTACTGCTTTGTATAAAATGAACATACTTTGAACACTTGTCGAAAAAGGATCTGGGAAAGAGAATCCATACTCAATAACTTTCATCCTCATCACATGACGCGTAAAGTTATTTCTATTCCCTTTATTGTATTAAAAAAATCTATGAACATTAGCCTGAAATAATAAAACGGCTGGCAAAATGTGACCTGCAGTTCACACCAAGCATGACCCAAAAAATAATAATAATAATAAAAAACACTTTGCCACTTACTACAGCATTTATGTCTCAATCAAGGAGGGATAAGTTAGATATTAAGAAAACATTTCACAACGTGAATAGAAACTTAGCTAATATGATGTAGGAGTTTACTTAATTTGGGCAGAATGTATTCGCTCCACTGGGTACGGGGTGCCCTAGCGCTGAATGACAGGGGAGTGACGACCAGCAGCGGTTTATATGGTACTCAAGAAGAAATGGGCCTAAAGTAGGGCTAAATTTACATACTCCGTCCTCTTCTTCCTGTCTATTTATCGCATTATTACAGGTTATGTTCCTCCTGCTTTCATCCTTGGTCATTGTTTACATAACTTTCTCTAACTCCTTCTTCCAAACAAGGTTTGATAATGACAAAGAAGCCCCGGTCCCGAAAAGGAGTGCTGTGCCGAGACCTGTAAACACTGGCTACAGTCTAAAGCTACTCACTCAGTTGTAGATGGCATTCAATGAATCTCATGTCAAAAGGAAGCTTGACCAGATTTTGGAAACTAAGGATGAAAAGACTAGCCCACTCATACCGGTCTTGCAAAAAAGTGCAGTGGCAAATAGGTAAGCAGGAGCAGACCTGCACAAATGGATTATAATGTTTGAGAAAACCTCAAATAAAAGAGGGGCCTTTGGAGTCAAAAGCTTGATGAGCCACACATATGGTGTTCAATGAGACCTGTCGCTTGACAAGGAGACAGTAAAGCACCTCAGGATTAAAGAAAATATGAGATCAACACTCAGGCAAGAATAAGTATAGCTGCTAAGTTCTGAATAGGTAGTTAGCTTTACATCATTCAGGTAAAACAGCATACCCAAAAGCAAAGAATACCGATAGTCCAGACTCAGCATGACTGTTGACCGCAAAATGATCTTTCTCGAAAAGTAAGGATTTTCATTCGCAGTGTAGAAGAATGGAGCTGGACAAAGTCATCTTGTTCACAGGCACTGTTACAATGGAATAATGTGAAGGAATAATTCCTTACCCGTAACTTTATTTCTCTAGTAGTAATCTCCATTGAAGCCTTAGTCAATTAATAGTCCTGCCTATGTGCGGGGATACCGGAGCACTTTTTCACAATATCTCTTCTGAAGGGCGAATGTTCGCCTTTCCTCAGGAAAGCCTGCAGAGGCTCTTAAGAGAGAAAAATATTATGCGGCCTATAGGAACAGGCAGCAATAGGCCAATTCTTTATATATATATATATATATATATATATATATATATATATATATATATATATATATATATATATATATATATATATATATATATATATATATATATATATATATATATATATATATTTAACAAACCTGTCTGTGGAGGACAGAGTGAGTCGCACACCTCGTGGCAGTTTTTAAAATTTCTGTATTTCTTTCCATGGAGCTCCGTCTTCCTTATGCATTTCGGCCAACCTTTGGCCTTCGTCAGAGGGGGGGGGCTTACATCCGGCAATACTGCTGACTTCCTCTGACCCGTTCGTTACTAATGTCTTCATTTTAATGATTACCTTCAGGTGGGTTTACGATGACGTGCAGTGCAAATGCCTTCTGGTCCAGGTAGTCAGCAGTACAATTCTTTCCCTTCGGTGGGTGCCTTTAATATTTCCATTCAGTGTTTGTCACAAGACTCTTCACGTCTTTTCCGTTCATGAAGAGATCACTGCCAGGGTATATATATATATATATTACCTACTGGTGGTCGCCAGTAGGTAGTTATAGTTAGGATTATTTTGTATAGGGAATTCGCAACATTCTATTGGGAATACCTTTGGCCCCGGTTGAGGAATCTGCCTGAAAATGTCCTCAAAGTTGCCTCGCGGCGCTCCGCTCCTTCCCTGAAAGTTTGGGGGGTATTCGTCAAGCGGGGGCCGAGATAAAAGGGGGGGTCCCAAAACGTGTTTTCCCCATGTTAATTTCCATAGGGCGGTTGAACTCATTTTTAGCCCGAACGGCTGAATGGATTTCCACAAATTTGGCAAAATTGTAGGGACTGGTAGCCCGATGTGCCTTTGCTATGTCTCAAGATATGTGCTCCAGTGGATTTTGAGTAATTTAGGTTCAAAAAAATATATATATCTATGAGCGCGCCCCGGTACGCACACCGGGGCACGTACCAGCGCGCTACGCGAGTTCGCGCCCGGAAAGCTGATTGGCTTTCGGGTGTCTGTCAACATTCCAAACAGTCCGGAGTGGCAGCCTTCTTGTGTCTCGGTAGGATCGAGACAAAAGGTGGCAAAAACAAAGGGGGAAATGACCAAAAGGGGGCAGAGTAGACCCCCCTGACCCCGTAGGTTTGATGTGGGGGACATAAAATTACATGTCATGAGTGATGTAATATGTGACGTCATCAGCAGTGCATTGCAGGCGCGCAAGTTATAGTGAGTCCAACTAACTATAACGTGGAAATTTCAATGGTTTTATGTCAGTAAAATTTCCAGGTAACTATAACTGGTGTGAAACCTATGGTTTTTTCTGTGAATTTAATAGGTTTTGTAAATGCTAATTCCTAACTATAACTGATGTGAAACCTATGGTTTTTTCAGTGAATATATATATATAATATATATATATTTATTTATTATTGATACGAAGAAAAAGACTGCACTCACGGGGGGTCAAATCCAGGGCGGATTTATCACACACAAAATCAGAAGTTCAGACGCGTTTCGGCGGTACGCCTTCGTCAGTTACAGGCGGCCGCCATGACGCTACAAAATATACACATTATCGCCTCACAAGATCTCACGGGAATTGTCTCTCTGAGACGCCATTTTGACATCAGGCACTCTTGGTATCAGTAAGAAGTAAAATGTAAACAACCATGTTAACACTATCGGAGTTGGGTGGACACAATTTGCATGCGTAATCGAACTCCTAAACAGATGTCTGCATAGCATGGATAAACCTTATACACATTCTGGGAAACCACATAATTCATTCGAAATTAAATGCATAAATGCACAAAATAAATGCTTATGATCACAATATTACCTATCTATGGTAAAAAGCTGTTGAAGCCCTCAGATGGGCGAATCAAACAATTTATCCAATACAAAAGCTATTGTACACAATTCAATCTAAGATTGTCAAGCTAGTACTACCCTACCCCGATTAAAATAATGTTATATATAGATACATTTCTAACTGATACTCACAAAATGCATTATCAATCAAAGAGATTAATTTTCTCAATTCATCTCTAGAGGCCTTAATTCCCAATGTGAGAAAAATAAAAAGAAAAATGTCAATTGATAAATACAGTTCATTCAGTGTTTACAAGTGTACCTTCAATTCCTCTCCCATATTCAGACCCAAAGGAGTTTTAGTTGCCAAATCAATAATGTAGCGAGACTCCAATCTCCTGAGGCGTTTTTGTCGATCGCCTCCTCTGGAGTCTACAGCTACATGGTCTAGACAGAATTAACTGAGAAGTTTGCGGTTGCTGTTATGATGTGTGTGGAAATGGCGCGCTACTGGGTAACTACTATCATTATTCTGTATAGCTCTTTGATGTTCCAAGATACGAATCTTGGCTGGGTGTTTTGTACTTCCTATGTATCTGAGGCCACATGGGCAGCTCAGACAGTACACTACATAGGGTGTCAAACAATTCATGAATTTTTTGATCGTCACTGGATCACTCCTGCCGGGCACATGATAGCTGGTAATTTTCCTGCTGTCTGCGCATGCCTTGCATTTGTTGCAGGGATAGAATCCTCCTAAACCCTGTATGCCTCTGCTGACTGGTGCTAAGTGGCTTTGTACCAATAGGCCTTTCAGTGATCTTGTCTTACGGAAGGTAATAGATGGTTGCGCAGGTATATCGCGACCAATGATAGGGTCGGATCTTAATATATTCCAATTGGAAAACATTATTTTCTTCAAGCTCTTTGCAGCATTTGAAAAATGTGTGATGAGCCTGAGATTGGTGTTAACTGCAGTTCTGTCTTTAGATGTATCTTTGATTAGATCTGTTCTGCTTCTACCCTGCGCCTTCTTCCATGCTTCACTTAAAACTCTCTCTTTGTAGCCACGTTGCCTGAATCTGTTAAGGCTCGCTGCACCTGCTTGATTAAAGTCTCTTGGTTTAGAGCTATTGTGTTTAATACGTTAAAGCTCCCCATAGGGGATGCTATTCTTGAGGCTTGTAGGATGACTACTACGTGCATGAAGCACTGAGTTTCCCGCAGTGGGCTTCCTGAAGAGTGCTGTTTGTAGTTTGTTCTCAGTGACAACAATTCTTACGTCAAGATAGGTCACTTCAGTGTTGCTAATTTCCCCAGAGAACCTCAAGTTTAGATCATTGTGGTTAAGATGCCTGATGTATTCCTCAACTGACTCTCTATTGCCCCTCCAGACCAAAAAGAGGTCATCAATGTAACGCCTCCAAATTATGGTCTTATCGACCCAATGATCACAGGAGTCAGACCAGGCCGCCCGCTTCTCCCACCAGCCAACGATACACATATATATGTTCACTAAAAAAAACCATAGGTTTCACATCAGTTATAGTTAGCTGGAAATTTTACTGACATAAAACCATTGAAATTCCCACGTTATAGTTAGTTGGACTCACTATAACTTGCGCGCCTGCAATGCACTGCTGATGACGTCACATATTACATCACTCATGACATGGTCAGTGACATCACTCATGACATCACTGATGACACCAGCCAGTGAATGTGTGTCTTTCTGAAAAATAAATATGTTTTATATATGTATATGTAAAGGTCGATGGAAGAATAAATGTTTTAATAAGTGTGTAAATGGATGTTTTTAAAAAAAAGTTCATTGGTTAACTGGCTTATTAAATGTATCTTAGTGAATACATATATTAGCGAATACTTTTTAAATATTTAAATATATGTATCAGTGTTTCACTTTGTGTATAAGTGGCTGCATGGGTTGGTGAGTAGCTACATGTGTGTGTATAGGGGTTATTAGATGTTTATTTTAGTATCAGTATGAGTGTCTGTATGGTTTGGTGGGGGTATTACTTAGCACATAGATGCACCAATGACTGACTCACTGTTTGTATGTGTTTTGAAGACAGCATATGTGCAGGACTGTATGGGTGGATGAGTGTGTATATGTGTGTGTTAGTGAGTGAATGACTGTGTCACTAGTGTCTTTATCAGTAACGACATATGTTTTAATCTAGTATATGTGAGTATTGATGTATATAAGTGAGTATATGTGAGAGTGAGAGATTGTAAGAGTTCCTGTTTAATTAAGTATGTGTTTCTATAAGTGATTATTTAAGAGAGTAAGTATGTGTAAGTTCCCTTAGAAGTAAGGTGGTAGTGTGTGTATAGTTGTATATGCAAATAAATGGATGTTCAATATTTTATTTGCATGTGTGAGTATGTGTGTGAGTAACTTTTGGATGACTGTCGGTGTGTAACAGGATGTATAGGTGTATCACTACATATGATGAGTGAGTATATGTATGAGTGACTATATAGAACTGTTTGTGAATGAGTGTATGTGTATATGGATGGTGGAATTACTGAATTGTTTGTTGTAACTGGTATGGGTATCTCCACTTTTTTGAAAATGTTAAATACTATTTTTGAATATGTGTTTCAAGGCTTATATTACACTGAAAGGAGGTCTGTCACTCTGTCACAAGGATGGTGTCATCAGTGATGTCATGAGTGATGTCACTGACCATGTCATGAGTGATGTAATATGTGACGTCATCAGCAGTGCATTGCAAGCGCGCAAGTTATAGTGAGTCCAACTAACTATAACGTGGGAATTTCAATGGTTTTATGTCAGTAAAATTTCCAGCTAACTATAACTGATGTGAAACCTATGGTTTTTTTTGTGAATTTAATAGGTTTTTTAAATGCTAATTCCTAACTATAACTGGTGTGAAACCTATGGTTTTTTCAGTGAATTTCATTGGTTTTTTAAATGCTAATTCCTAACTATAACTGGTCTGAAACCTATGGTTTTTTCAGTGAATTTCATAGTTTTTTTTAATGCTAATTCCTAACTATAAGTCTCACTTTATACGTAAGACTGTTAGCGCTCTAGTTGTTTAGAACACTCTGATACATTCTGTCATTGGGCTACAGTTGGGCTATATTTGAGCTATATTTGTTTTTTTTTGTCTCTGGTGGCCATCTTTGGGCTACATTGGGCCACATTGGGCTACATTTGGGCTACATTTTTGCTCTAACATATATAAAGCCCAATGTAGCACAATACATATTTTTCCAAAGTTAATTTTCGTAAAAAGCACTTCAGAATAGGGCTACCTGTCCCTACAATTTTCCCATTTTTTTTTTTTTGGAGCGCTCCCGGTGCGCGCTCAGAGGAGCGCCCCGAAAAGCGTACTTCTATAAAACGTCCCGGGGCGTGCTCCGGGGAGCGTCCCGAGAGCGCCAATATCGCGAACGAAAACATGATCGTGACGTATCGCGTAGCCGCGTCCGCGTGATACGCACGGCGTAAGCGCACCCGGAAGCACTCGAGCGAATACGATCGCGCAACGTAGGCGTCTGACACGCTTACGCGGCGCGCCCCTGGCCGCGGCGCGTGTTGTAAGCGCGTCGGGTCATGTGACCAGAAAATAACACTTTTCATTGGTTCATAACAGTTTTGGTTTCATAATGATGAAGCCCATGGTCATGTGACCTGTAAATAATACTTTTCATTGGTTCAATAATTATTTTTTTCTAAATTTAGAGAAACCCACCCATTTCTCTCACTATTGATTTGCACTTGGAGAGAGCAAGAGGTGTTTTGTGAATTTTCAACTCATTACTTTCCTGATCTACAGCAATGGCTGCAAGGGAGTCATCCAGCAGTGATTCAGATGGATTTGTGCAAGAGGACCCTCCTCACCAGAAAACAAAGAACGACTTCATCTGGAAATTTTATGACATCCCTGAAGGACAAAAAAAAGTTAATGCAAGTAAAGTAACTTGTAAAATATGTGGAAGTATTTTATCCAGAGGCAATCCTCTAAAAAAAATACAGCTTTGGAAATGCCAATTTAATTAGGCATGTCAAAAGAAGACACCCAAAAAATTATTCCAGGGAGAGTGTCAGGGAGCTGGCAGAGAAGGCACGAAGAGATGGCAGCAGCACCTCCACTGGTGGAGCAACACCTTCAGGTTCAACACGTGCAAGAATGTTCCCTAACGTCCAGCCGGTTTTTGCAGGCATAAAATTTTTATGCAAGGACTGTGATGAACTACTCTGTTATGGGGAGCAGAGTGTTGAACTCATTGCAATAAAGAAACAGGAACACCGATGCTCTCCCCGTCCCTAAATTTTCAAATTTTTTTGCTCCTGTTGAGCATTTTTTGAATCCCTGTTTTTGTTTTTCCCCAGTAAAAAATCCAAAAAAATATAAAATCGTTTCAAAAAGTATAAAAAAATATAAAACAACAAAAACAAAAAAAAGTTCTTTTCAGAACTACCTCCAATTTATAAAAAAATGCAATTTTTTTTTTTAAAAAGTGTCATTCTTTTTCTCAATCGTACGCTCCCCGGTGCGCGTACCGGGCGCTCCCCCTGGGCAAATCAAAAAAAAAATTTTTTTTTTGCTCCGTACGGCCCTTTTATGACCCCCACATCAAACCTAGGGGGTCAGGGGGGGTGTACCCTGCCCCCTTTTGCTCATTTCCCCCTTTGATTTTTACCACCTCAATCCTACCGAGGTACAAGATGGCGGCCGCTGCGGACTGTTTCGAATGTTTACAGGCACCCGAGAGCCAATCAGCTTTCCGTACGCAAGTCGCGTGGCGCACTTTGAGCGCTCCCCGGTGCGCGTACCGGGGCGCGGCTCTAGATATGTATATTTTTTTTAACCTAAATTACTCAAAATCCACTGGAGCACATATCCTGAGACATAGCAAAGGCACATTGGGCTACCAGTCCCTACAATTTTGCCAAATTAGGTGGAAATCCATTCAGCCGTTCGGGCTAAAAGTGAAATTGACCGCCCTATGGAAATTAACATGGGGAAAACGCGTTTTGGGACCCCCCTTTTATCTCGGCCCCCGCCTGACGCATCCCCCCCAAACTTTCAGGGAAGGACCGGAGCTCCGCGAGGCCATTTTGAGGAAATTTTCAGGCAGATTTGTCAACCGGCGCCAAAGTTATTCCAAATAGAATTTTGAGATTTAACATTGAAAAAAATCCTAACTATAACTACCTACTGGCGACCGCCAGTAGGTAATACACATATATATACATATATATATATAAATATGTAATTTCATGATGTCTTTGTAAAACACATAACTATCTTTTACAAACCTCTTTTTCTGATAGAGTATAGAGATGAAGGGAAAAAAGAACAGTATAGGCTGCCATTAAATGAGACAAGAAGAGACCGTGCCTTTAAGAATTCCGAGATAACCAGATCCCATCATGGTCAGCAGAAGGTAGTTGCGTGAGTTTTTTTGGGCAATGTGTGTATAGGGATATGTAGGTACCATGGATAACTCTGTTCACTCCTTCAATGGAGATTCCACTATGAGAGACCTGGAGTTACAAGTAAGAAACTATTCCTTCTCTTATAGGGGATCTCCAATGAAAGTCATAATCACTGAATAGAGTATCAAGCCCATCTGTAGAAACAGTGGTGGAGATGACAGAGGAATGAGTAAGGTAGCCTATTAAACACATAGATTCATGAACGTTGTTTGCCCTACTTGAGCGTCTGTTCCTGGATACGAGTTTAGGCAGTAGTGTCTGGTGAATGTGTGAACAGATCTCCACATGCTACTTCGCAAATATCCGCTATCTGGATATTTCTCATAAAAGCAGCAGTAGCCGCCTTACCCCTAGTGGAGTGTGCTTTTTGTCTAGATGATAGAGACTTTTTAGCTTTCTGATTGCACAACAGGGTAAAGAAAACTATCCATCAGAAAATTGATGGTTCGGAAGCTGCTAACCCTGTAAGGACAGGACCACAGTTGATAAATAATTAGTTTGATCTATGATGTCAAGTGTCTTCTCTAGATAACATTTTAAGACCCTTCTGACATCAAAAGAATTAAGTGTTCTTTAAGCTGGAATAGAGGGATTCTGAAAGAAAGTTGGTAAAGAGATTGTCTGATTAACAAGGAAATCTGAAATAACCTTAGGGAGAAATTTCGGATGAGTCGTCATGACAACTTTGTTACAGTGAAAGACCATGTATGGTTCATGAGCACATAAGGCTTGATTCTCGATAACCCTGCGTTCTGATGTTCTTGCTACAAGTAAAGCTGTTTTCAAAGAGAACGATGTTGCAGGAATGACTTGTGAATGGGCTTGAAAGGACCCTGAATAAGCTGTGAAAGGACTAAGTTGAGTTCCCAAGGAGGCGAAGGGCACCTAATGTGAGGGAAGACCTTCTTCAACCCTTCTAGAAAATCCTTGATGACAGGGATTTTGAAAAAAGAGGTTTGTGAAGGGCATTTTATGCAGGAAGTTTGGGCTGCCCAGTGAACCTTTAAGGAAGATAATAGCAAACTAGACTTCCAAGTGTAGCAAGTATGGAAGAATTACATTTTCTTTGTAAGTCGTAGGGTCCACATTCTTGGAGGAGCAGCAAATGCAAAATCCCTTCCACTTGAAAGCATATGCGAACGTGTGGAAGCCTGCTTCGCCTCTTTGCGGATCTCCATGCAGTCTTGTAGCAGATTTGAATGTCCGTAATGGAGCCATGCTGCCAAGGTAAAAGAGGAGAGGATGAGGTGATCATCTGACCTCTGAATTCCGGTAAGAGGTCTGGTCTGCACAAGAGCTTCAGATGTGGATCTGTGGTAGGTGAAGAATGTCTTTGAACACATAT
Organism: Lissotriton vulgaris; assembly: GCF_964263255.1. NCBI lineage: Eukaryota > Metazoa > Chordata > Amphibia > Caudata > Salamandridae > Lissotriton > Lissotriton vulgaris. The sequence continues at coordinate 19,640 of NW_028255269.1, forward strand.
GTGATAGGTGAAGAAGGTCTGTGAACCACCATTATCATGGTCAGTCCAAAGCAATGAGGATCTTCTTGGTTCTCGAGTGGGACAGTTTGGTAAATAAAGGTGTCCCATCAGTCCTCATCAATCTTCTAAATATGGGTAGACGAAGATTCAGTGTTTCCTGAGGTGGGCAGCCACTACTGCCATGTACTTGGAGAATGTTCGGGGTGCCGACTTTAGGCCAAATGGAAGTACTTGGTAATGATAAGGTTCTTGCCCCACAACAAACCTCAAGAACCTTCAATGCTTCTTGGTGATTGGAATATGAAAATATGCATCCTGAAGGTCGATGGAGAGAAACCAATCACCCTGGTGTAATTGTGAAAATAACTGATGTAAAGCTAGCATCCGAAACTTAACTTGCAAAATCTAATTGTTGGCTATTTTGAGGTTGGATGTGGTCTGAACTCATTCTTGTCTTTCTTTTTAACCATAAAGTATACGTTGTTTGTGAGGGACGGCTTCCACCACCTTCTTCTGTCAGAGGATGTTTACTTCCAACCGCAGCAATGGGAGATGCAAATTGGACAGGTTCAGAGGGAGGACAGTGGGGGCTTGTGAACCTGAGACAGCACCCATCTTGCACAATATTCAGAACCCAGGCGTCTTGCGTAATTCTCTGACACTCTGTGAGAAATGCTTCCCCTTACCAGAGTGGGTAATCAAAGAGGGAGCACAGAGAACGGGTTTGGATGCGGTTGCCTGTTTTCCCCTTGAGCAAGCTGTTGGTTGGATCTACCTCTCGCCTGTCTTCGTTGTAGATAGAAATGTCTCTGGTATTGTTGCTGTTGTTGACCTTGATACCATGAAGGGGTGTGAGCCCTCTGAAGGTAATAACAGCATTGGTAAGGCCTAAAGTATTTGTTCTGCTCTCCTGGTCTTTCTAGACCCACCACTTTAAGTGTTTGTGTCTCAGCTTTCATGCGCATCATCTCCACACATCTCAACACCCACGCTCATAGACGCCATTGTAGCAAGAAGCACGGCCACGCCCCTTCGCTGAGGCCACGCCCACTGCAAATCGTCTACACAAGCGCCACGGTCCAGAGCGGCGATTGTAAGCAATTGTGTCTCCTGAGGCGGAAGCCCGGAGCTGTTAAAGCGCGAATATTTTAAAATTTGAAACTGTCACTGTTACTTTGATTTTAAAAAAGCAACACTTCCCTCACCTGCATCCCAGGCATTCCTCATCACCCGCACAGCGGATTCTAGCGCTGTAACGGGACCCAAACACCCACGCTCATAGACGCCATTGTAGCGAGAAGCACGGCCAAGCCCCTTCGCTGAGGCCACGCCCACTGCAAATCGTCTACATAAGCGCCACGGTCCAGAGCGGCGATTGTAAGCAATTGTGTCTCCTGAGGCGGAAGCCGGGAGCTGTTAAAGCGCGAATATTTTAAAATTTGAAACTGTCACTGTTACTTTGATTTTAAAAAAGCAACACTTCCCTCACCTGCATCCCAGGCATTCCTCATCACCCGCACAGCGGATTCTAGCGCTGTAACGGGACCCAAACACCCACGCTCATAGACGCCATTGTAGCGAGAAGCACGGCCACGCCCCTTCGCTGAGGCCACGCCCACTGCAAATCGTCTACATAAGCGCCACGGTCCAGAGCGGCGATTGTAAGCAATTGTGTCTCCTGAGGCGGAAGCCGGGAGCTGTTAAAGCGCGAATATTTTAAAATTTGAAACTGTCACTGTTACTTTGATTTTAAAAAAGCAACACTTCCCTCACCTGCATCCCAGGCATTCCTCATCACCCGCACAGCGGATTCTAGGGCTGTAACGGGACCCAAACACCCACGCTCATAGACGCCATTGTAGCGAGAAGCACGGCCACGCCCCTTCGCTGAGGCCACGCCCACTGCAAATCGTCTACATAAGCGCCACGGTCCAGAGCGGCGATTGTAAGCAATTGTGTCTCCTGAGGCGGAAGCCGGGAGCTGTTAAAGCGCGAATATTTTAAAATTTGAAACTGTCACTGTTACTTTGATTTTAAAAAAGCAACACTTCCCTCACCTGCATCCCAGGCATTCCTCATCACCTGCACAGCGGATTCTAGCGCTGTAACGGGACCCAAACACCCACGCTCATAGACGCCATTGTAGCGAGAAGCACGGCCACGCCCCTTCGCTGAGGCCACGCCCACTCCAGGCATCACCTCTCTCCCATAAATATGTGCCATCACAGAACGCGCAGCGGGCAAGCGCAGCGGGCGCGCCGTTTGCGCGCCGAAGGCGCGCCTAAGGCAAGCCCGTCTGTGCCCGTCCGTGCCACGACCGTGCCCAGGGCCTGTCACGCCGTCCAACCTAAGGTATGTACCAGCCTGATACCCACTCTCACTAGGGAGAAAATCCTCTCCCTAAATCAGAATAGCAAACACTGTCGCAATATGATCAATGTTGAAGATTGGCTAGGGCCATTATGCTGCCATTCTTGCAAAATCCTTCTTACCCCAGAGAAACCGTCACCCACTACGGACGACCTGACTCCTCTCCGAGGAGCCCTAATCAATGCCAGGTCAATATGTAAAAATGGAGCTCACATCTATGACCTAATCACAGAAAACGATTTTGACTTGCTATTTGTAACAGAAACCTGGCTAAAATCATGGTGCTACCCGATTATAGCTCAGACTGTCCCCCAGGGATACCTCATCCAGCGAATCGACAGACAAGAACAAAGAGGTGGTAGCCTAGCCATTATCCACCGTGACTCTATGAAATGCTCCACGTTCGAACTCTCGGACATAAAGGGGGCAGAAAGCATGGGTTTCTGCATCCAGATAAATGATAAGAGCACTTTTGCTGGTGCCCTCATTTATCGCCCACCAGGACCACAGAACGGCCTTTTCCAAAGCTTCGAAGAGGCACTCAGCACTCTCACCTTGAAATACGCCAATTTTACAGTACTAGGCGACTTAAATTTCCATCTTGACAAACTCAACGACCCTAACACAATATGGCTTAATGAGCTAACCGACATTTTGGGGTTGGAAATACTGACCAAAAAGCCTACACACAAAGCAGGTCACATTTTGGACTGCATTTGCACCAATTTTAAAACCCTAACCGTAGCAACTCCCCTGCCCCAAACGTGGACCGATCACTGGTTGATCCCCTTTAAACTGATCGCCTTTAAGAAAAGGTCCAACACGCCCAATCCGAAAGTCGACATCCAGATACAGACAGACTGGAAAAAACTAGTAAACTCCCCCAATCTGCACCTCGTCGCTGAGAACTCGAAGCCGCCCCCCACTGGTTGTACTGAAGCAGACTACAACAACTTCTGTAAATGGATCACAGATCTCGGCGGTCCTCCCAACCCGCAAAAAGTGAGAAAAAAGCAAAACAAAAAACGTGCCCCATGGTTCTCCCCCCGCCTTAAAGACAAACGCTCAGAGGTTAGAACCCTTGAAAAGAAATGGCGCCGCACTTATAGTGCAACTGAACTTCTAGCCTACAAAACTGCTAGGAAACATTATCACGCAATGATAAATACCGCCAAAAAAGATCACTTCCTTGAAGTCATCACTATGTCCAACAACAATCAGAAGGAAATCTTCAAAATAGTTGATGACTTCATGAACCCCAAAATCCTTAGACAAGTGATTCCGCCTTCACCTGCCCTGTGCAATTCCATAGCAGACTACTTCGAACAAAAAATTCAAAACCTTGTCAAAGACTTTCCAGATCCCCCAGAATCTCCTCCCTATGAAAATCCACTACCTACTAACAGAAACCCTCAGTTAAACAAATTTGCCCCGGTCAGTCTTGACGAAACTCGTCAAGCTATCCTCTCCATCAAGTCAGGCTCCCCTTTTGATCCGTGCCCCCCTCTGTTGCTCCACACTCTAGTGGACACAGTTAATCCTACTATAAATACCATCATCAATTCCTCTCTAGCCACTGCCGCCATTCCATCCGAATGGAAACTTGCCGCCGTAAAACCTCTTAAAAAAAAAACCCTAGCTGACCCTACCACACTCTCTAACCTTCGCCCAATATCACTGCTTCCGCTACTGTTCAAACTCACAGAGGCAGCGGTAAACAAACAGCTGACCAGATTTCTGGAGGACAATCACTTACTACACCCCAGCCAGGCAGGTTTCAGAGCAAAACACTCCACGGAGTCAGCCCTCTTACACACAGTGGAGACTCTCAAGATAGCAATGGATCAGGGAAAAAAAGCCGTCCTGATCCTGCTCGACCTGTCGGCGGCCTTTGATACGGTCTCACACCCCGTATTAATTGGCCGCCTGGCAGACTCGGGACTAACAGGAACTGCCTTAAATTGGCTGAAAAACTTCCTTAGCCATAGGAAACAAGTCACTATATTAGGAAACTATCGGTCAGACGAAAAAGCACTCAACACAGGGGTGCCACAGGGCTCCAGCCTGAGCCCAATTCTTTTTAATCTTTATATGACCCCTCTGATAGAGCTCAACACTTCCTTCAACATCAGCACGATATCGTACGCTGATGACATTCAGCTTATCCTTGTCCAAGACAACAACACAACTACAGCTGATAAAACCTGAGAGACTGTCTCACCGCAACTTTTGAATGGATGAGAACTCACCACCTCAAGTGTAATTCAGGGAAAACGGAAATCCTCCCCTTTGGTCAGGACAACCTTTTCTGCCCTAAACATTGGTGGCCCCAAGATGCCGAGGTCCCGCCAAACACCATCAAATCAGCCCGCAACCTCGGGATCAGGTTTGATGAAGCACTATCCTTCAAACAACAAGCAGGCACTGTGGCAGGGTCCTGCTTCAATATCATCAAGGGCCTGAGAAGGTTCTTCGACCTGCTTCCCCTGACAGCTAGGAAGACAGTAGCAGTGGCCCTTATCACATCCCGTCTGGATTATTGCAACAGCATCTACGCAGGCTCCAATAAAAGTGTTCTGCACAAACTGCAGATGGTTCAGAACGCTGCAGCCCGCCTAGTACTGAGACTGCCTAGGAAGTCATCTGCCTCAGCAGCACTCAGAACCCTGCACTGGCTACCCATCCACAAGAGAGTGCTATTTAAAATCTTACTTATCACTTTCAGAGCCTACCACCAGTCGGGTCCCACCTATCTGTCCCAAAGGTTTGGAAGATACACTCCCTCCCGCTCACTCAGGTCCTCCAACCTAAACCTACTGGTGGTCCCTAGTTTCAGACTCTCAACCAAAGGAGGAAAATCCCTAGGATTTTTGGGAGCTAGAGCCTGGAATAGGCTCCCCACCCAGATGCGTATGATCTCCTCAGAAAACCTGTTTCGTAAGGCCCTCAAAACCTGTATTTTTAGTGCCTCTGACACCCTCTGTCTAGCACTAATTTAATTTAACTCAATTCACTTTCAGGCCCACTAATCTTTCCCTCTCTTTCTGGTCGCTTCGTGCACTTCCTTTCTCTCCTCCTCTGTGACACTTTACTACAAGCGCCAAGATGCTCCGTGGAGTGTAAGTCGCGCTCTATAAAAGCCATATCATATCATATCATATCGGTGTGTCTTCTGAAGCGAGTGAAACCTGAGATTGAGAGATTTGGGATTCTTTGTTGAGACTCCAGCTTGAGGGATGTTGAGCGGATCTCCTTAAAGTCACTCCATGGAAGTATTCATGCACTGCTAAGAGTGAAGAATCTGGTGCTGCACTGATTACTTGACTGGATACCATAGAACCCTCATAAACTATTTCTAAGAATTCTTTCGGTTTGCCTTTGGGAAGATGCTCTGCGAAATATTGGATGGAGTCACAGAGAGCTCTGTTTAACCTGCCCAGGAGAGCAGTTGCGCTGGCTGCTCTCATTGATGTTGCAAAGAGAACAATTGATGAACAGAATGCTGACAATGTCATACATTCACCCCAGTACAGAGATCTGGGCCTAAATCCATCGTTTGTTTTGCTCCCAATGCTGTTCCAGTTTGAACCCAGCCATATGCATTTTCAGTCTTGACCCTGCGCCCAATGGGAAGAATCCAGCCCGAACTGCCAGGCCAGGTCCTCCCAGGACTAGAAAGAAGCATCCTAGGACCAATTTCAGGGTTTCCACCATCATCAGCCAGGATAGGAGAGCCATGTTGTTGCAGCAGTGCTGCCGAATTTGCGTGGTGCAGAATCCAGTCTTTTGCTCTCATTATCAAGAGGTACCGATGATGAAGAAGAAGTAGTGTGCTGTTTTTTTGGATGCTAAGAGAACCAGTTAATCTGGAGGTGGATCAGAGCAGAAGAATAGTGGATCTTGTTCCTGAGGTCAGTACTTCCTTTGTAGCCTCGATGGAGCTGGCTTCACTGAGGGCGGTGTCCAAAACAGTTCAATGGCTCTATCAAGCAGGCCAGAGAACAGCAGAATTAGAGGTCTCAAAGTTGTCCGCTGATTTAGGGTCTCAAATATTACAGATCTGGAGGGTGTGGTGAGAGAATCAACATCTGAATATTATTCTTAGCAGCTCCACGTACCAAGACCTCCTGGAATGTAGTGATGTCCTCCACTTGGGGACATACAAATGGGTGGACAGTCTGATAATTTTAGAAAAAAAACTCTCGTAGAGGTGGAGGTAGTATCTCTAGCTCTATGACATGCTTATGTGTAAGATCTAGATCTTGTCCTGTGGAACCATGACATCTATGATGGTGAAAGCGATGATGTGTTCGGTAGCGTGATCTAGGTTGTGGCAACGGAGCCTCCACAGATTTAGGAAAAGGCGCAGGAGGTGATGGTGGCAGAGGAGGAGGTGGTGGTGTGGGAGGAGAGTACGCTGAAAATGGGGAACTTGGTTTAACCTTCGGATCAATAGAATATGTCCTGGAATACTCACCTCCTGTAGTGTTGACATGGAAAAACTTATCATCAACCGCCTTCGACGCCTCCAGGTCGATCTACTTTTTTAGGGTGATCTCCAAAGACGCCTCGACTCTGATCTGAACCTTGACAGCGATTGATTACTATGTTTCATAGGCAATAGAACCCTGAACGAGGTCTTCGTGTCGATGTGTGCATCTTCAACATCAAATCAATTGGTCTCGCCAAAATTCATCAGTGCTTCCCCAGTGTCAAACTGGCTGTTGACGGAAAGCATGTAGGCGCCGTACCTGACCTCGACATGGATCTTTTCAATGTAGACTGGGACCTCCAGGGTCAGATGACAGAGTTCTGATAGAGGACTGACCCTCTACTTGCTCTGAGGTCCTACCTTCAGCCTGCTTCTGTTATCTTCATCGTTCCTCTGTGACATGGAGGTGGATTTTCTCCCTGTTCTTCAGGGTACACTTTGAAAAGTTCCTGTAGTAGTTACAAGACTCAAGAACATGAGTTTCTGGAGGGCAGATGATACACACTTCGTGATGGTCTGTTTAAGACTTCTTTCTCCCAAAGGCTGGGCATTTGGTAATCAAAGAAGGCATTTTTCTGTGAAAAAATCCTTCAATTTTCGGTCAGGAAAAACATAAAAAGCCATGGGGAGACAAAAACGTCAAGTGAAAGGGTTACCTAGCAGAATTTTTGAGAACTCTGAGCAAAGAAAAAAAAAAGAGGCATAACCCAATGATCCAGGATCTTATAAGCAGGAGCCGGAAAAAAGAACTGAAGCAACTGCCCTCTGCTGAACATGATGGGATACCGGTAGTCTCTGAGTGCTTGAAGCATGGCATCTTTTAACTCAAATATTAACTGCCTATGGAGCTACACTGTAGAGATGAAGGGAAAACAGAACAATCTATCAGAAAATGGGGTTTGTGAAAAATATTTATGCTGTTTTACAAAAACATCATGAAATTATATACATATATATATTCTCCTGTCCCCTTTTTTAAGTATAAGATGAAGAATTGGGCCATTGTAGGCTGCATAATATATTCTCTTTTAATTGACCCTGCAGGCCATCCTGTAGACAGACAAACATCTATATTGAAGAAGAGATTTTGGGAAAAAATGCTACGGGTTCCCGCACGTGAGTGGGACTATTCAGTAATTATGACTATCAATTGAGATCCCCAACGAACGAAGCTCAGTTCCACAGCCTTCGGGAATCGGGTCATGTAACAGTTCACTGGTATAAACCAAGTTCATATCTACATATACGCTATGTCAGGAGTGTAAGTGCTTGAACACATAGTTTCAGCCATTTATGCTTCTTTAAGGCATTATAAAGCAGGACTATGCTGCACATGCATATCCTCTAGATTACCCTTGGAAAACATTTGTAATGGTCTGGCAACAAGAGTAGACCAAAGCCAGTTGATCTGGCCTTGATAAGCCTGGCCTTTTTAAAATTTGTTTCTCTATTCTCTTTTTGCAAACATATGCAATACACATAAAAAATGTCAAACAAATAAAAATGTATAATGCCTCTATAGAAAGGGGGCATGAGCATGTTTTAAAGAACCTAAAAATTACTTAATGCAAACATAAATAAAATAAATATGAAGTTAAAGCAGAAATGAAAGCAGAGATTGGCATACCAACCCTGGAACTGAAGGCATATGTGTACTTGTGCAAAAGCATACTACTGTCACTTACAATCAAGGCAAGTGGGCTGATCCATTGCTCCATGCTGCAGACTGGAGTGAATGACACTGGCTCCCCGTCAACAAGAGGCTATCCTTCAAGCTCCTCACCCACGCACACAAGGCACTCCACAAGACCGGCCCAGCCTACCTCAACAGACGGCTCTCCTTCTACATCCCCAACCGCCAGCTACGCTCCGCCGACCTCTCACTCGCCACCGTCCAGCGCATCCAAAGAACAACCACCGGTGGGAGATCCTTCTCCCACCTCGCTGCCAAGACCTGGAACACCATCCCACTGAGCCTACGACAGACCCAAGACCTGCTGACCTTCAGGAGGATACTCAATACCTGGCTGTTCGATCTGTAGCGCCCCCTCCCCCCCCCCAGCGCCTTGAGACCCTCGCGGGTATGTAGTGTGCTTTACAAATGATTGAATGATTGATTATTTGATTGATTGAACAGACCAATGTATGGGGGGAGCTGAAAGAAGCCCCTCTATACATATACATTTGTATTAATTTTTAGATTTTTGATATTTCACAAATCATTTGACTTGCAAGGCTGCGTAAGCTGTCAATAGGACAGACTTAAAAAAGGCTGACCATTTCACAACATTAGTACTTAAAGCATACGGTTAGGAAATGTTCAGCCTAAGAAGTCAACAAAGTTGTTAAAATCAAAGCATGAGCATTTCACTGTTTCACAGGCTTACGAGGCAGTTAACTAGTATCTACTACTCTACTATAGGACATTTTGGGTTGAGGAGGATGCCACAAATCAGAACTTATAGGTGTTTGGAAAGTACTTAAAGTGAAAATATAAAAGTGTATGTGCTCACCATCTCAGCATGCATGTTAGCTGACCAGAAGTGCAAATGCTCTCTCCTTTTAAACACTGTAGTCCTGCTGAGAAGTGGTATACTCACCCTTTAAAATTAAAGAAATGCAGATGCTCAGTACTTGAAACTAACTTCCCATTTAGGGCCTTGGTCTGCCATGATGCTAAGACCTATGAAAGTGTCTTGGAGATGTTTTGGAGAGGTATGGAAGAAAATTATCTTTACTTTCCACTGAGGATTTCAAACCACACAGAGTGAAGGGCTACAAAAGAAGTTCCAGAATTTTAACTAGTGCAGTGTGGGAAAACTAGCCACCCAGTTCTGCAATGGGCCAGCACCGGTATAACAGAGGACAGAATGCAGTTAATATGCTGCAGTTTAGAGAGAACATTCTATGCAAAAAGGCGAACCTCAACAAACCCAATGTGGCATCAGTCCTGGCCCAACATGGTACTGAGTAAACATGAATGTGCATCCTGCGAGCAGTTTATTATATGCCCAGCAAGACCCCCCTGATCAACTGCACAAACCTCTTACTAAAGGTAGGATGAAAGGATTCCAACATGAAGGTCTGAGAATACTTCTTCCTGCGTTTCCACCATATGTGCCTCGACCCTAGGGTGCCAAGTGGCATGAATGCAAATTCAGGACGGTAAGTGTAACAATTCAGGACAGAGGGTCAAAATTCAGGAGAAAAAAATTCAGGACAGAAGGTCAAAATTCAGGACAAAACTTCGGAACAAAAGGTAAGTTTTACAGAAACATCAGAGGAAGTTGTGCAATAGTACAACAGTAAGTAAACAGACAACCACTTAAGTACAAGTCAAAATACGTTTTATAATATGTTGAGGCAATCGTGCACTTCACGGTTGTTCGGTATGCGTGTGGCTTAGAGCAACTGTGCAGGTTATTTTGTAGTATTTCTTATGATAATTATTTATATTGTTACTGCACTGGATTGTGCAGTCTGATATTTTGTTTACAACTCTTGGTCCTGAGCAAGCATGTTTGGTGAGAGAAGGGGTCAGGAAGATCTGCTCGGATAGACTTTGTTGCTTGCATCTCATATCTGAGTGCCATTGTGAGATGTAAAGCTGCACGCATAGGTGAACTAAAGGGAGGATTGCTGCGACTAACCCACCATAGGGAACGCATTATGGGTGTTTCAGCAAGTGGAACTTAAAATATGGAAACTGACTTTGCTTATGGGGGCTTCACAGAGAGTTGTACAAGCTGACTGAAGTAACAAAGGTGCTTTTCCTGGCAGCTTTCTTAAAGAATGCACAGTCAATACACTATTGCATAGCTTTGTTTGATGCCTTGGCTATTGCTACAAACACAATATACATCTCAAGCACAGCTTATGGCACTAGGAGGCTCTCCCTAAAACCTTGCACCTAAAACAAAACATGCAAACATTTACAATTACTAGTGGAAAATTCAAGTTGCAGTTGGGTGTTACTCAAAATGTCACATACATTATGTATAGATCCCACACAAAAGCACACAGCAAATACAGATTAGTAACACATAGGCAAGGGAGTAGTCAGAAAATGTAAACAACTCCCACGTTGAACTAAAGCTCTTACGGCACCAAGAAAGCAAAGTATGTCATCACAACCCTCCCTAGAAGAGCTCTCTTGTCTAAGGATCTAGCCATTCATCCTTCCATCAAACCCCTGATATCCACCATTTCAAATTTACATTCAGTCCTCCATTAATACTTTCATCCATCATTCAGTCTTTCACCATTCATTCTGTCCTTCCATCTGCTTCCCGTCCATATCCATATCTTTTCAACAATTTACAAACCTATCCATCATCTATCCTTTTATCCATCATTTTACTCATCCATCCCTTCATCCACCCTTTGATACATCCATCCATCCACCCTCTCACCCAATCCATCCTCTCACATCCATCCACTCTTCCACCCATCCATCTTTTCACTGATCCATCCAACCATTTACCCTTTCACCAATCAAGCCATCCTTTCACTTACTTGTTCATTTATTTATTTATTATTTATAACGTTTTATATAGCGCAAACTTGACCCTAGAGGGTATCAGAGCGCTTTACTGATTAGTTAAATAAGTAGAAAATAGATAACCAAGAAACAAACTATGACAATGTCTGTTGCAATCAGGAGTGAGACAGTGAGTTATAGACCAGTACTAGACTGTGTGCAAGCCCTGGTTGGACAACAGCTGGTCGGATCAGTATCCAGAGAATGAGTTTGTGAATTCAGGGGAGGGATTTGTTCTTTAAAAGCAGTTGGACTTATTTTTGAATTAAGTGATTGAAGGGATCAGTCTGATTTAAGGGGGCAAGGAGTTCCAGATTCTAGCCTCCACCCAGTCCATTCGGTCTGTCTGATCTTATAAGGTGGGACTAATATGTCTAGGATTGGTGCAGAGGAGTCATTTAGCCATGTTTCTTTTAGGAGTAAGACGTCAAACTTGTGGGCAAGGATGAGGTCAGCAATGTCCACTGCATATTTCATTGCATATCTGCAATTTAGAAGCATGCATTTCAGGTGTGGTTTGGTGTCTACTGAGGTTGTCGGTACAATGGGGACCTGCACATCCATCCACCCAGACACTAATCCGTCCACCCATTCACCCTTTCACTCATCCATCCTTTCTTCCAGCTCTCCACCCTCCCTTTCACTCATGAATCTTTACATTCTTCTTTTTACTCATCCATGCAACCATTCGCCCATCCATTCCGTCAATCATTCATACATGCTTTCACTCAGCCATCCATCCATCCCCCCTTTCTCTCTCATTCCCCTTTCACTTAGTCATGCATACTTCCATCCACTCTTCACCCTTCCACCCACCTATCCAGTTGCGGACAGAAGAGGTCCATCAAGAACTTAGGTAGGTTCACTATGCCCCTGCACATAGGCAATCTGAAAACTTGAAAGTCATGAGTCATGCATGATGTGCAGTGTCAGGAAATAAGGTGACTGTGACATGGTGTTGCTTCCAGGGCTTTAAGTCGGATGAAAAAACTGTTGGTCTCTCCAAGGGGCGTGTCTGATGTAATGAATGGCGCAGCTTAAAACACCTCAGTTAAAAATATGTTCTGAGCAGAATATGCCGCCCGACTGGTGTTTGGCTGTTTCTATCATTGCATCCAGTAACATTAGACCTACAACAAGCGATGACTATTGGCTTTGTCAATCGATGTTAGTTGCATAAAATAAATTAAAATCAGTAACTATGGCTTTGTTTTATATAATAATAAAAATGGTTCAGCTCTGAAGTGATGGGACTGTGTTAAGAACTATAACTCTAACTCTAACAGAACTTCCACATAACTCTAACAGAATGCCCTGCCCAAGACCGCGGCAGGAGGAGGCCCACCACATGCTGTCACACCCCAAATTGGCCCATTGTCATTCTGTATGTGGCAACCAGCCTGCTTACAAAATATGGGCTGCTCTTGTGCTCCAAGGATGAGTGTGAGGTAGCCCCATCAGGGAGCTGAGGCCTCTCACAACGGAACAGCTCTGCTCCCTGCAAGGCCCAAAATTACTAACAAAAGGCGTCCGTAAAAAGGAAACTCATGGACAACGGATGAAGGATCCAAATTACGGACGGTCCATGAAATTTACGCACGGTTGGTCATCCTACTAAACCTGAATACTCCATCAGGACTAAAAACCAAAGAGAGGAGAAGCCGCCCACAGCAGAGAGTGATAAAAACATGGTGCAAGCAAATTCACTCTACCAGACTGCATTTTGGCAAGAGTATCTGCATGACGCCAGTCACATTTAGAGGGGACTAAACATCATTTGTCTCCCCACATTACAGCTGTTTTCTCTTCCAAATAACTCAGTTGATCTGAGACAGTCAAGATTCACATTTTAACCTTTTGCAGCAGTCTGATGGGCTAGACTTTGAATATCCGTGCATGTTGTTATTTAACTTTATTTTTGATTTTCTAACACAATTTTATTGATTTTGGTTATGTATACAATACAGCCTGTAATGGCATTACTTTGTTTATCAGAAGACATCAATTGTTACATAGTTTTCTCTTCAGCAGTATACTCATTATTTTACAAATGTTTAGTATCGTTGCTATAGTCATCCAATATTTACATGTGCATTTTGTTTCATTCTTATGGATGGTTATGCCTTTATAAAAGTCTTGATGCCTCCGCTATAAAAGAATAAAAACTAGTACATGGTAACTTACCCCATCTCGCTAATATCCCACCCCCCACCCTCCTGTCTGGCTCACTCCCATATTTTATGTCTTAGGGCCGAGTTGCACATTTCTACATTGGGTTATCATGCCTAGGCTGGTGCGTTTACTAATCATTTTCCTATTGGACTACATTATGCAAGGAGCAGTTCTACACGGTCTCAGTGTTTTATTGGGGAGAGGACAGCACTCACCAGGGCCCAGAGGGCTCTGCCAGGTCTGTAGCCTTTAGTACTACTAGCATCTGGTCCCACTCCGTAGAAATGGGTTCCTCTCTTATAATGATGGCACTTTGCGCCTCACCCCAACGGACCATCTCTGTGTGCCAAGTGTGTAGCGTAGGGGGAAAAGCTGATTTCCATCTCATTGTGATGGCATCTTTCGCTATAAGGATAGCCATATCTGCAAATTTATACTGTATTTTTGAGCTCTTTGGGCGAGGGTGTAGTCCTGGCCAGCAGCTATCAGCTGTATCCCAAACGGAGGTGCCTGTCGTTTCCTGTACCATATGTTCTATCATAGACTAGAATCCCTTCAGTCGCGGGCATTCCCATAACATGTGTAATATATCTGCATCCAACGTCTGACACCTAGGGCAGCAGACTTGGGCATCTGGATATATACGATTGAGGCGGCGTGGGTTAAGATATGCTCTATGTAGGATCATATATATGAAACATATTTAAATTTAGCATTACGGGACACTTTTTTAGGGAACTCCAGAGGGTAGGCCCACTCCCTATCCGTTATATCTCTACCAAAGTCCCTTGCCCATTTTTCTCACAGGGGCACGAGGTAGGCCCACGTGTATTCTGGTACCTCTGTACAGCCAGCAGATTAGGTGATGTCCCTCTCCCATCAGATAGACTGCATGCACCAGTCTAGAGGAGGGTTCATTCCCGTTCAGGGACCAGTGCTTCTTAATATAATGAACTATAGTAGCGTATAATATGAAAAATGTTTGGGGCACTCCCTGAGTGTGGGTGAACTTGTCATGGTCCGCTAATATACCGTCTATAAACAAGTTTCCTACAGTTGTTACTCTTTTCTGATGCCCATTCGGAAATTCTCGTCTTTTAATTAGCCCCGTTGTAGTGGGGATTCCAAGTAATGGAACATTAGGTGAATATGGGGGAGTCCGTTTGGTATACTGTATTGACCGTCTCCAGTGCGGGAGGGCTGTTTTAAGTAAAGGGGGAGTGGTGGAGGGTATTTTGGAGTCAGGCAGCAGTGAATATAGTGTTCCTTGATACAATTTTTGTATCGTATATCCAATTTCATGTAGGTTGCATCCAGCAAGCCAATATGACAGCTATTGCAGCAGACTAGCCATGCACGACGCACGAAAGTCAGGAGCCCCTAGTCCCTCCTCCTCTGGTTTCAGTTGTAGTTTTGCCAGGCTCGCCCTCCTGCGTCCTTTTCCCCATACAAGCTCTGTGAGAAGTGAGTCTAATGCTCGGAAGACCTTGGCAGGGATCAGGGCCCGTTGTGACCTAATAGTTAATTAGGTTCCCTTCAAGAAGGTCCTGAGGGGTTCTATAAATCTGTATACCCTGGTATTTGAAAGTTTGTGGTGCAACCAACAGAGCAACTTGACCAAAGAGTTCTGGGTCTTCTCTATATTGCATAAGGAATGCGTGTGATTTTTTAGCATTAATTGCCAGCCCCGAGATACATTCAAATTGCTGGAATATATTTGGGATGGGTTCCACGTCTTCTGTTAAGTCCTTAATATATAATATAAGCTCGTCAGCATATGCCAATACTATATGCGTTGTCTCTCCCAGTCGGATCCCTTTGTTTGCAGCATCCCTCAGTAGTTTAATGATTAGGGGTTCTAGCACCAAAACAAATTGTATTGGTGACAGGGGACAGCCCTGCCTCATTCCCCTTGCCACTGGATAAGAGCCAGATATCTGGGAGCCAGTTCGGACCTGGGCAGTAGGAACTGTATATAGGAGTTTGGCTCACGTCATATAGCTGAGCGGAATGCCAAATCTTTCCATGATTGCAAACATGTAATCCCAATTTTTTGTATCAAACGCCTGCTGAAGGCCAAGAGAGGTACAACCGGTCTTAAAGGATATCTTGGAGGCGGCCTCCATGACATAGTGCAAGCATCTTATATTTAGGGACGTATTATGACCTGGGACAAAGCTGCACTGGACAACATGTATGAGTTTTGAAAGTTAAGGGAGGAGCCGATGGGCCAGAATTTTGCTAAGTATCTTGTATTAAGTGGACAATAGTGAGAGAGGGCGATATCTTGACATGTCTCGTGGGTCTCTGTTTGGCTTGGGAAGGGAGATGACTAACGCTTGTTTGGTAGTTAGTGCGAGGGAATGGGCCTTTTGTGCTGCATTATTTAGAGCTTCGAGGTGCGGGGTTAGGCTGTCTGCAAAAATAGAATAAAATTCTGCTGGCAGTCCATCCAGCCCTGGGGTCTTTTTATGCGGGAGCTCCCGGATGGCCTCTTTAAATTCAGCCCTAGTAATACGGTTGTCCTATTCCTCCTGGGCGGTCTCTGTCAATTTAGGGTAAGTCAAACCATCCAGAAATGCTTCTATATGCTCCGATTTTGCAGCTATTGGGGCGCTGTACAGTGTCTCATACTATTTACTAAATGCAAGATTGATTTCCGCCTGAGTGTGCACTATAGTCCATCCGGTAGTGCAATTTCCGGTATTGGTAACGGGGGGAGGGGTGTCCTAGGAGATGCGCCAGCAGGGTGCCCGATTTCTCTTCTTCTGCGTGTGTATGTTGGGTATATGTCCGATAATCAATGAAATGCAGGACTTCAAGGAGTTCGGCGTGTCGTATTCACCCCTCTTGTAATTCCTCTTGTTTGGAGGGATCGTTATTCACTTCCCGTGCTAGCGCATGTAAAGAGGCCTCAAGTGTTGTGAGGTTCTTATTTATTTCCTGGCGGGCCCCCACCGTCCCTCCTACAGATGCGCTACGTACCACTGATTTAAATGCATCCCACTGTATTAGGCGAGAAGAGGCCGAATTGGCATTTTCATTACAATAATTGGTAATGGACGAATCTGATTTATCTTGGAAGACCGCATCCTCTACCATCCGTGGCCAGAGTCTCCAAATTGGGATCGGGGTGGGTATTTTCCCCCATTCTAGAGTGATTTCAAGTGGATTGTGATCAGATAGAGTTTTACCAAAGTATGTAGTTTGGGATATTTGGGGTGTAATGGATGAGGAACAGAGCATTCTGTCCAGTCTAGTGTGCAGTTGGTGTGGTGGGGAATAGAAAGAGTATTCACGGTTAGTAGGGTTTTGGAGATGCCACAAATCTTTAATCGCCCAACCCTCTGCCCAGGACCTCAGAAACTCTGCACTTTTAATGGAAGCGGCTCCTCAAACTGGGGGATGGGAGCAGTCCAGGTGGACATCAAGGATAGAATTATAATCTCTGCCAAGTGTCCTTGGAATGTCAGCCCAATCCGCTAGTACTGCGTTCAGGTTGATAAGGAATTTGTCCTCTTCTTAATTTGAGGCATATACACTGCCTATAACTATGTGTACGCCATCAAGTGTCCCATTTAATAGCGTGTATCTCCCTTGAGCGTCTATTCGCTGCTCCAGATTCACGAACGGTACTCCATGTCTGACCCATATGAGTGTCTCCCTCTTAAATGCGGAATATGATGTAGTAAATATCTGGCCTCTCCATTTACGTAATTTCCCTACCTCAGAGTCAGTACGATGGGTTTCCTGAAGGAGGGCAATCTGTATTTTCCGTCTATTTAAATGCCCATGGATCCGATGACGTTTGTGCATTGAGCTCATCCCTCTAACATACCAAGTTATCACTTTATTTTGACCCAACACAGCCATACATCGGTTTGTGTGATTATGTTGTTTTTGGCACAGGTGTGTGCAACGTTTGTTGTGTGTGTTACAATGTGGGGTGAGCCAGAAACCCAGGAAAGCCATCTTATCTAAAACTCCCAATACTAGGACTAGAGCTAGAACTGTGCTAGTCCAAACATTAAGCAAAACAGCTTGAACGTCCATTCAGTTATTGATTACATTAACTGCAGGGGGATGGTTCCTGTACAATGCATAATACCTTTTTGCGGGACGGAGCTACACACATCAGGACCCTAGATATGTATTAAAGGTAGTAGACATCTTTGGGTAGAAAAGCAATATATTTGTACATTAGCAAAATCTTACTTCCCTTCATTGTGGGCACACGTTAATATGTGCTGGGTATCGCCTTCAAGTTCTGCACATCATTAGCCAAATAAGGTCTGCGCTATTTGCTGGGTGATCAAGGGAAACAACGGGTCATTACTGTCAGTGTAGCAGGTTATCATCTGAAATGTAAGATTTTAAAACAAGCAGGAAACATGATGGCATATTTAAGTTTTAAAGCTTGGAATTTCCTTTTCAAAGGTTGGTAAGAGGCTCGTTGTCTCTGGACCAGAACTGTGTATTCCGGATATAGGGAGATCTGTTGGTTCTCATATTGGATGGGTGCCTTTTCCCTGGCCTTCTGGAGAAGGAGATTGTGGACTTTGTAGTTTAGAATGCGGACAAGCATTGTTCTTGGTTACACTCTGGCTGTTGGTCTGCCAGCTGGTATCCGGTGTGCTCTCTCCACACAAAAAAAGTGTGATAATCCATGCGGGGCTATTTGGTCCCACAGCCACTGCTCCATAAATTGTGGTGCATTTGGGCCTTCCGAACATTCCAGCAATCACAGCACACGGACATTGTTACGACGAGCCCTGCTCTCAGCATCCTCCGCCCTGTCCAAGAGACTTACCAATTGTATTTGTATTTGGGATATGTGCTCCGCGTATTCTTTGTGCTGAGACAGTAGCTTCGCAAGGGTCTGTTTATTACTTTGAATTGTGGCTGATAGCTTCTCATGATCAGCCCTTAGGAGGGTAAAGCCAGTGGTCAAGTGACCTATTTGTTGTTCAATAGATTTTCATGAGTCTCTTATCTCTTGGAAAATGAAGTCTAATTTTTCTGGGGTGGACTACTCATTGGTCGGCGGGATACAACTAATCGAGGATGCCTGTGAAGCTACGTCTGATTGCCACTGGGTCGGTGGCCTCTCTGAGTTTTACCTTTTGTGCATCCCATGGTGGCGCAGGGGATATTCAATGGTGGTTGTATTGCCAATGCGATAATGTCCCGTTACACGTTATATTGCCAGATTGTAAAGGGGGGGGGAGAAAGAAGAAGTCCAGTCACCTCTGTTAGTGGCACTGGAGGTACACGTTCAGTGTTGGAGTCAGGCCTCACCTCAGGACACCGGCACACAGCCGTATGTTAAAGCTAGACTTGGGGATCAGCACTGTGGGTATGCCTTCCAAGGCTCAAAAGGCCAGCTGGTCAGTCTGCATAGAAGTGCAACAGGCTAAATCCTCCAGGATAGGGCACAGTCTCCCGGGCCCAGGTGCTGGTGATGCAGCGTGGGAGCCCGAAGCCAGTACGTTCCTTCCGGCTGGGGACTAGGCCTCCCCAAGTCGCCTCCCTTTATATATGGTCACCAAGTCTGTGTAACAAACAAATCACAACACTCACTAGCCTCAGGTAAGAATAGGGAAGAGCAATCCTCGGGCGAGATATCATCCACGTGTTGGGTCCTTGCTCCATGGCACCAGAGTGAGGGGATCCTTGAGACCTGTGCGTGTGCCCCTGACCACAGGTGTGCCTCCTCCGGTAGTCTCAGCAGTTGTGTATCTCCTCGTGCACGCCCCTGACCTAGCAGGAGGGGCTCCAACCGCACACAACGCCGAATGAGTGAGGTACAGTACGGGGGCAACGCACATGATGTAAGTGTCAGATGTAGTGTACTAGCAGCAGCACAGGCCGTCACGCAAGTATGGATTACACACTCTAACTCACCGCACCCCCGGCGTTTTCCTGCTTCCCTGTCCGGTTCCGGAGCAGTCAATGCTCCCAGGATCAGGCCAGCCGTAAGGTAGTATCAGCTTACTATAAGGCTCTCGAGTGGAAGGGCCTCTGAGGGTTACAGCTTCGGTTCCCCGCTCTGCCAACAAGGTTCCCGCCTCACCAGTTGCTCGAAGTCTCGCAATCGGGGGTGTAGCCTGTGGTTTCTCACAGGTGGCAACAGTCGCGTAAAAAGGCTCAGGCTGCACTGGTCCCCCCCGGAGTCCAGCAGCAGAGATTGCGATATTCCGGGAGCACCCCCAACAGGGCACCAGCAGTCCTTTAGATCACCTCCTGTGCGGCCTCTAGGATGGTGTCAGCCACACTCAGCATGCTTCTCTGGTCCATCGGAACCAATTCACTTTGCAGCTGCCGGCGGTGCCCCTTTTCCGATTGTACCAGGATTGGTGATGCATTCTGCGGGAGACCCTGATTCGATGCAATCCAGGTTTCGGCACGCACGCCCCGGTCCCAGGCAGGACACGCAGCACGGCACCGCTCTCTCGATCAGAGCTACTCAGTGAATTCTGCCTTTCCAGAGTCGCCACTGGCACAGAGTGCCGCCACTGTGTCTGTGTGTAGGTAGAGGGGGAGATTAGGAATGGATGGCCCCTGGTTCCGATGATAACTGCAGGATAAACAGGTCCTGCTTAGGAGCTCCGTCAAGTTGCTGCCGCCATGTTCGGCGGTTAGGCATGCCCCCATGTTGTTATTTAACTTGCAGCCATGTATGTATTCACAGTGCTTAATTTGTAAAAGAATAAGCGCCAATGTCCACATTTTTGCTCAGACGCCCTCTGCCGGAGCTGCTTGAATTTCAGCCTTATCGAAGGTGGCATAATCTTGATTCCACCTTAAGCGTCTTTAATCCACCACCAGACGCATGCTGACCTTTTAACTCACTCAGGCAGGTTTCTTCTTTCGCCATTTTAATGTTTTTTCCAGGCCTAAAAACACACCAGTGATAGCGTATCTTAAGTATTGCCCCTTAAATTAGCTCAAGAGTGGTCAGGTCCCGAATAGGCGACCTGGACTCACACAAGCACAGTAGGGGGGTTAATACTGACAATCAATCAACTATAACACAATTTTGGGAATTGAAGGCGCTGAATGAGCACTGTTGAGATAAAGAAATGAAGATGAGAAAAACTGATTTGTGCTTGAACTCTTGGAGTACTGTCTACAGAACAGCTACTTTGAATGGCAGGGAGAATTATTTTTACAACTCAATGGAACTTCAATGGGCTTTCCAGGTCCTCCAGTCTACGCCAACACCTTCATGGCTAAATTCGAGGCCGATTTTATTTTAAACAACAACACATGGCAAGAAGGCTTGGTATTTTTTCAGACGTTACATTGATGACATCTTTTCAATATGGAAGAAAAATGAAGCCATGTTAATAGACAATATCAGAATTTTGAATTCTGTAGACCCAAGGATCCAGTTTACAAGCACCATAAAAAAAACGGAATTGCTTTTCTCGATACATGGATTAAAGTTGAATCACAAAAGATTACTACGAAGGTGTACAAAAAGGAAACCGATCGAAACTACGATCTTCAATTTTCAAGTTTTCACCCACCTTCACTCATCAAAATTATTCGATACTCAAAAATTCTGAGGATACAGCGGATCACTTCAAACAGAGTCGAGGAAGAGGTCGCTCCCCCACGCTCCCAAGGCTTGGTGACTCCGTGAGCATAGAGCGCTTAAAAGCTGTCCCGTGGTATCGTAGCACCTTCCAGCTGAGTCCTCAGCGCGACCTTCTCCCCCGCATAACTGCTGCTGCCTGCATTGCTCGTTTCTACATGTTATATTGAATTTGTGCATTGTGCGTTTTACCATCTCTGTACTGTACTGCTAAGTCTGCGCATTGTTGTCAGATTAGTACTTTACTTTATGCCCGATTGTGCCTCTGTTTACCCCCAGGCTCGATTTCTCCTATTTGCAGCCATTTTGTTGTTTGTTGTGCTTCCCAGACCGTAGCTCCACCCCGCGCCTGCCTCCCACAGATAGTTGTGGATCTGCCTCACCACCCCCGCGCTGTGACTCTCCTGACTTGTTCGGAAGAGGTCGCTCCCCCACGCTCCCAAGGCTTGGTGACTCCGTGAGCATAGAGCGCTTAAAAGCTGTCCCGTGGTATCGTAGCGCCTTCCAGCTGAGTCCTCAGCGCGACCTTCTCCCCCGCATTACTGCCGCTGTCTGCATTGCTCGTTTCTACATGTTATATTGAATTTGTGCATTGTGCGTTTTACCATCTCTGTACTGTACTGCTAAGTCTGCGCATTGTTGTCAGATTAGTACTTTACTTTATGCCCGATTGTGCTTCTGTTTACCCCCCAGGCTCAGCCAGTTTCGATTTCTCCTATTTGCAGCCATTTTGTTGTTTGTTGTGCTTCCCAGACCGTAGCTCCACCCCGCGCCCGCCTCCCAGCTGACCCTGCCTCCCACAGATAGTTGTGGATCTGCCTCACCACCCCGCGCCGTGACTCTCCTGACTTGTTCGGAAGAGGTCGCTCCCCCACGCTCCCAAGGCTTGGTGACTCCGTGAGCATAGAGCGCTTAAAAGCTGTCCCGTGGTATCGTAGCGCCTTCCAGCTGAGTCCTCAGCGCGACCTTCTCCCCCGCATTACTGCCGCTGCCTGCATTGCTTGTTTCTACATGTTATATTGAATTTGTGCATTGTGCGTTTTACCATCTCTGTACTGTACTGCTAAGTCTGCGCATTGTTGTCAGATTACTACTTAACTTTATGCCCGATTGTGCCTCTGTTTACCCCCCAGGCTCGGCCAGTTTCGATTTCTCCTATTTGCAGCCATTTTGTTGTTTGTTGTGCTTCCCAGACCGTAGCTTCACCCCGCGCCCGCCTCCCAGCTGACCCTGCCTCGCCCCTCCCCCCCAACACCTACATATGACAGATGCTTTCGCGCGCAGCGGTCGCGCCCCAAAGGTGCGCCAAAGGTAAGCCCGTCTACGCCCGTCCGCGCCTGGACCGCGCCCAGCGCCAGACCCCCTGGCCCACGCAAACCGCACTCATCCCGCATAACGTATGACGCCGCCACCCTCCTAGCCCTTAACCCCGGACGCACACCACAATGCTACAAAGCTGCCCCGGGACGTACCCACGGTCCCTTCGCCTGCAACTCCTGCAAATTTACCAGCATCAAGACCCATACCACATCCACTAACCCCATAAACCGCTCAAACTCTAACCACCTGAATTGCATCCTGCTAAACACCCGCTCGGTCCACAGAGACGCCCACTGAACTCTGGGATCTACTCGACACTACATGACCGGACGTCGCCTTCCTTACTGAAACATGGATGAACGCATCATCAACACCCGACATCGCCATAGCCATCCCGGACAACTACAAGATCATCCGAAAAAACCGCACCGTCCAAACAGGAGGAGGCATCGCCATCGTCCATAAGAACACCATCAAAATCACGACCAGCTCCGACGATAACCTCTCGACCGCCGAGCACCTCCACTTCCAGATCCACACCGACCCTAGGACCACACTCAGAGGCATCCTCATCTACAGGCCTCCAGGAACCCGTAAACAATTCAGCGAAGACATCACTGACTTCATCAGTCCACATGCCCTCACCTCCGAGAACTACATTCTACTAGGAGACCTCAACTTTCACCTGGAAAAGAAAAACGACAGCAACACCACCACCCTTCTGGGCAACCTGGCCAATCTCGGCTTCAAACAACTTGTTGACACCACCACCCATGTAGCCGGACATACGCTCGACCCAATCTTCACCTCCAGCAAACACATCTCCTTCGATCGCACCACAGCTCTCCATTGGACGGACCACAGTTGTGTTCACTTCAGCTACAAAACCACCTCGACCCACAACCCCCCACAACCTATTCCCCGAAGAAAATGGAACAAAATCACCACCGACCAACTCCTCACATCGCTCAACCAAAACCCACCCGCCCTCTCATCGGAGCCAAACCAAGCGGCCATCAAATTCAAACAATGGATCACTCACAGCGCTGACGAATTAGCACCCTCGAAAAACCATCTCACCAAACAAGACAGCAAAAAGTCCCCCTGGTTCAACGATGACCTTAAGAAATCCAAGAAGCTATGCCGCACTCTCGAGAAAACATGGAGAAAAAACCCAACCACCGACAACATGACCACCTTCAAGGCAGCCACCCGCAAACACCACCAGCTGATTCGATCCAACAAGAAATCAGCATTCAAGAATCGACTCAACAACAACGCCCATAACAGCAAGGAACTATTCAACATCGTCAAAGAATTCACCAACCCCACCGCAGCCTCAAACGACATCACTCCCTCCCAAGCCCTCTGCAATTCGTTATCCTCCTTCTACAACAAAATTGCCGACATACATAACAGCTTTGAAAACAGTTCCAACAAACAATCCTCTCCACCCCCCTCAGAACCTAAACCGCCTTCTAACAACCTCAGCGCCTGGAACCCAATCACCACTGAAGACACCATCCGCCTAATGAACTCCATCCATTCTGGCTCGCCAACCGACCCATGCCCCCACCACATCTTCAACAAAGCAGACTCCATCATCGCACCCCATCTCCGTGATATCAACTGTTCCTTCAACTCTGCTACCTTCCCAGAAAGCTGGAAACATGCCGAAGTCAGCGCCCTCCAGAGGAAACCCACTGCAGACCCATCTGAACTTAAAAACTACCACCCCATATCCCTCCTCCCATTCCCGGCCAAACTCATTGAGAAGGCCGTCAATAGCCAACTTCCTCGAATCTAACAATTCCCTCGATCCCTCACAGTCCGGCTTTCGAGCCAAACACAACACCGAAACCGCCCTCATCGCAGCAATAGACGACATCCGAACACTACTGGACAATGGAGAAACTGTGGCCCTCATTCTACTCGACCTCTCCGCCGCCTTCAACACTGTCTGTCACAACACCCTCATACAACGCCTCAGCAACATCGGCATAAAAGGAAAAGCCTTGGACTGGATCATCTCGTTCCTAGCTGGGAGAACTCAGAGAGTCCGACTTCCCCCGTTCAAGTCAGAGGCCACCGAAGTCATCTGCATTGTACCACAAGGATCATCACTCAGTCCCACCCTCTTCAACGTTTACATGAGTCCACTCGCTTCCATCGCGCGTCAACACAACCTTAACATCATCTCCTACGCTGACGACACCCAGCTGATCCTTTCCCTCACCAAAGACCCAACACCGCCAAAACCAATCTTCACGAAGGCATGAAAGAAGTAGCCGTATGGATGAAAAACAGCCGCCTAAAACTTAACTCAGACAAAACGGAAGTGCTCATCCTAGGATCATCCCCCTCTGCCTGGGACGACTCATGGTGGCCTTCGGATCTGGGCTCAGCACCCATACCCACAGACCACGCACGTAACCTTGGCTTCATCCTAGACTCCTCACTCTTGATGACCAAACAAGTCAACGCCGTCTCATCCTCCTGCTTCAACGTACTTCGTATGCTCAAAAAAATCTTCCATTGGATCCCCGCCGAAACAAGAAAGACTGTCACCCACGCACTGGTTACGAGTCGACTAGACTACGGAAACACCCTCTACGCCGGAATTACAGAAAAAACTCCAACGCATCCAAAACGCATCAGCGAGACTCATTTTGGACATCCCTCGCCAAGATCACATTACCGGCCACCTGAAAGACCTCCACTGGCTTCCCGTCAACAAGCGAATAACATTCCGTCTCCTCACCCACGCAAACAAGGCCCTCTACAAACTAGGGCCCGAATGCCTCAACACTCATCTATCCTTCTACACACCCACCCGCCAACTAAGATCCTGCAATCAAGGCCTCGCCGCAGTTCCGCGTATCCAAAGATCCACCAAGGGAGGTAGATCCTTCTCCTACTTGGCGGCCAAGACCTGGAACTCACTCCCCACTCACCTCCGCCTTACACAGAACCACATCTCCTTCAGAAAAGAACTTAAAACCTGGCTATTCGATAAATAATGAACCCCCCTCCTCAAGCGCCTTGAGACCCTCTGGGTGAGTAGTGCGCTATATAAATTCTTGAACTTGAACTTGAAACCATGGAAACATAAAACAGGAACTACATGGCAAGAGGATACCCTGGTGCATTGTTGGAAAAGCATGTAGAAAGAGCACAAAAACACAAGAGAACAGAACTCCTATTGAAACGTCCCAAAAAAAGCAGCAATTGAATGGTGTTTGTATCCAAATTCTCTACGGTTTCATCAGGTATTAAAAACATCACAAACAAATGCTGGGAAATACTCACAGAAGAAATCAAATTTAATGGTTTATTCAACTTGAAACCATTGTTTGCTTTCACTCGAGCACATAATCTAAAGGAAATGTTATCGAATGAAAAGAAAAATGTGACGGTGGCTAAACCAGGAATGACTAGATGTGGCAATTGCATTCATTGAGATAACGCTATTTTGGGGGACATTTTAGTGCATCCTATGACAGGAGAAAAAATACAAATCAAGCAGGCTTTTGATTGCAATTCCACACACATAGTCTACTCCATTAAATGCTCGTGTGGGTTATTGTATGTCGGAAAAACTGACAGGAAAATGAAGACTCGACTGTCTGAACACAAAAGCAGGATTAGGAACAAAAACACCACTTCAAGCCTCGCTGTACATTGGAAAGAAGCAAGGCATACTATTGTGCAGGTGAAGTTCTAAATCATTGAACAAATTTCTGTTCGGCATGGAATAGACAATTCCAAATTACTCTTACAAAGAGAAATTTACTGGATGAAAAAGTTAAACACCTTGATGCCCACAGGGCTTAATGACAAGCTGGATATGTCTTGTCTTCTATAGACTACACACCGATCTGTACTCTCACTTACACATCAGTTACATATCATCCAGTTTGTTCCCTTTTTTACACATCATACACATGTCAGTAAAATACTATTAGTTTTATAGTTACCCCGGGTCCGTAATAATATGTTGATATGGAAAGTTATATTATGTTTACTGTGAAACACCAGTTTTGCGTAATGCCTTTAACATGTCTAATAAGTTCTATACATCAAGCAGGCCAAGGGTCCAGTGATGAGTGTCTAGGTACAGCTTCACGTGTGGGTTCCCTCCAGCGTGATGTGCATTCAGACTCGTGTGCAATTACATGACATTACTCATTAGGTAGTAATCACCATTTTCAATCAGCATTGGAGCTTTGTTGATCTCTACGGCGTGACACGCATTCTTTGGAAACGCATCCAAAACGCATCAGCGAGACTCATTTTGGACATCCCTCGCCAAGATCACATTACCGGCCACCTGAAAGACCTCCACTGGCTTCCCGTCAACAGCGTGATGTGCATTCAGACTCGTGTGCAATTACATGACATTACTCATTAGGTAGTAATCACCATTTTCAATCAGCATTGGAGCTTTGTTGGTCTCTACGGCGTGACACGCATTCTGTAGTGTGCAACCAGTTTGGAGAGGTAGCATTATATATTATTCAAAATGCACTGTTCACCAAGTAACACTTAGGCTTTCCTCTTTATCCCCGGCGTTGATTTCTACTATTGTGTTTAATGTATAGCGTGTCGCAGACTTGTGTTTTCTTTAGGTTTGGAGATCCGGACCATTGTTTTTTAGTTTAGTCCAATATGGCGCTCATTGCTCTCAGATACTTATGTAAGGGTTTTCCACAGTGAGCAAGCAAGAGAGTCTGCCTAATTCATTGCATACTCGTCTAGCCCATTCCAATATGGCGCTTACTAGATTTGGGAATCTCGCTGTACTACGCTTCAATTTGGTTACCGGTCGAAGTGAAGGCTCTTCGACTACTGAAGCTTGGTGGTATGGCAGAGCAGTCTACGTGTCACAGGAAGGATAGGAGATAAGTCATATGAGGTGAGAAAAGGCCTGCTACGATTTACATGCATTTGGCACGTTCGATTAGGTCACTGACTGGCATTGTATCTGTACAGCGCTTTGCATCTTAAAGCAGAACTTTCAAGGCATTGTGTAACCGGCATCGCCTGCTGGTAAGATTCCTTTGATTACTCACCACACCTAATTACCCAGTTGTCCTATAGTGTGCACTTACGAGCGTGTTCCAATTTTTCTCTTACAGTTGACGCTGAGCCCAGTTTTAATCTTCGGTTAAGCACATAAGCAATATCTTTCAAGGTATGGTTGGCTCATGCTCATGGATAGATATTGAGGAATTACCTGCGTCTGTTCTCTGATGTTGGTCCTGTTGTTTTTTAGATTGTTGTACTCTTATACTGCGAAGAGAGACTTTCTTTCTTACGTAGTAAGCGCATACTTTGTTTCAGTAGTAAGATGGTAGCGGTAGTTGCACCTGTGGTTTTGCTTTACACATACACTTTGCTTGAAGTTGTTTGCACGCTGTACTGATGGGAGTGCACGGGATGGTTACTTTGCACATGAAGTCACTTGACATCAGGCATGTTGATTATGAAAGGGCACTGGCATGAATTCAACAGACATGTTGTTTGACATCTTGATATAGTAGTATTTTCCTTCTGTGCACTGAAGAATGACGTATATTCACATGTTTTTACAGATTCTCCCCTGATGAAGGGACAGGCGTCCCGAAATGCATTGGGCCACGTTTACTTGTATTTGGATATTATTTTGCATCACTGTATTTTTGCAATGTAATGTACATGCCATTGTTCGCAATTGGAAAACATTATGTGCACAAACAAAGATATATGAAAATAACGCAATGATTAAAATTGCATGAGTTGAACTAGAAAAAGCATTGAAATTTATTGTTGTGATAAAAATTGTGTTAGAATTGATTGATTGTCAGTATTAACCCCCCTACTGTGCTTGTGTGAGTCCAGTCTTGATCTTTATTTTCATGTTTGGCAAACACTAGTCACACAACGCACGTAAAACAAGTTCGGTTTACATCACAAATCAGGAGGGCAGAATCCACACTCTTTTTCATTCCCTCAAATTAGCTTACATCTTTGTAAATTACCAATTCATGAGGAGAATTGCCCCCCATATTTATGCCCAGGCCAAAATTTTGTAGATGAGGAAAGCTAGTAATCATTTTGAACGCTAAGCAGTCTGAAGTCTGCCAGAGAGCTTTACTATTCGTGGGGAATATCTAGAAAATTTGAAGATGGACTACCTAATACACATTGAAAATATGATTTTAATATATGGATATATATATATATATATATATATATATATATATATATATATATATATATATATATATATATATATCCACACCACTCCACTCCCACGAGCCAGTTGCTTGCGCTTTCTCTCCCAGAAAGAACGTGGAGCACAGACCCTGGTTAGTGCCAAAAATACTTATTTATTCAGCTGTTGTTCCGTCGGATATTACGCGTTTCGGTACCCAACGTACCTTGATCACATGACACAGGGAAAGGTCACCTGATTCCTTAAATGTCAACATTTCTCACTTTTTTTCATTTTTGTGATGCAAACTTAAAGTGACAGTGCTCATATTATAGTGCAAAAAACGCTACATTGTGACATCTCACTTATCTCGGTATAATACCAGATTTCAGTTTTTCTCTTTACAAGTATTGTACATTTAGATTTGTCTATTACTTTGTGCAATTTCGCATAAATATGTGCAAATCACGCAATACATTACATCATTTTGTGCAAGATTTCTTGTGCAAAATTCGCCACAGTTATCACGGTATAAATACCATAAGTGCAAATCTTGCTTTTATGTGCAAATGAGCAAATCAATATTGTATATAAATATAGTGCAAATTCAAATATACATAAATAGGAACTTGTTTAACCCCTTCAGTGCTGCGCGAATTCCGCTGCGGTGCTGAAGGTTCTAAAGAACCTATGGACTCATGACGGAATTTGCTATATATAAGATGTCTAAGTAACATAAAAATTAATTTTTCTTATATATTCGAATTGCAGTACTTCTACTTGTATGATCAGAGTCCTTCGTGTGATGTCAAGTTTCCATGATCTTAAAAGGATGTGTAGAGTCTGATTGTCTCTTTGTATCTCTGCACTCATAAGCCTCCGGTGAGAGTACATAGTAGTGTATTTTTATGTGTTATATAAAAGTGAAGTTGGTTAAATTTCGTGCTAGAATCTAAATGGTGAAGAAGAAAGTTAAAAAAACATAAACAATCACATATGTGCATTGTTTAAAAAATTCCACTATTTTATAGTACTCTTCTAATTCGTGAGATTGATTAGTTTGTGTACTTAATCTTACGGGATGTTGATCTTTATTTGTTAATTTTTGTCAATCTCAATGGTTCATTGTATATAGATTGACTTTTATATTAACTTCTCAAGACCTGTTATTGATGTTATTAGTTTTATAAACAGGTGTACAAGTCTTCCGTTATGTTCAATCCATGAGGATGTTTGGAATCTAGTTCCAGGATATATCTGGTTTCCAGTTTTCTAAGTTTTTCATCCCTGTCCCCTCCTCTCTTACTTTGAGGTATAGTGTCTATTAGGAAGTACTTGAGAAGTCTAACATCCCCTTGATGTTTCTCATTGAAATAACGGCAACAGGATATGTTGGGTCTCGATTCTTGATTGCACGTATAGGTTGTAATATTCTTTTATGCCCCTGCAGCTTTGTGCTTTCCACATATTTTAGCTTGTAGGGGCATTCCAAAACATAGATCACATATTCCGTTTTGCAAGTTAGCATTTGTTTTTTTTGGTGTTCTCCTTTACCAAATGCTAATGCAAAGCTTTTTGTGTTAACTCCATTTAGACATGCCTTGCAGGTTTGACATTTATAGAAACCCTGCCTTTGGTTAAACCAATTCTTCTTGGGGATCTCTATTGGGTTGTTAACCACCAGACGGTCTCTCATGTTTGGCGCTCTCCTATTTGTAATAGTTGGTTTATTGGGTAAATAAGGTCCCAATATTGGATAATTTTTCACTAGAGGCCAATTTTTTGGGATTATACGCCTGATCTCCTTGTTCTGTTTGTTGTGCCTCACAATCATCCTAAATTCCTTTACTGATTGTGGAGATGTGTTAGGTACCTCTGTAGTTGCAGTTGTTTTTGCTAAGGCTGATTGTAGGAGTGTTGTTCTGTCTATCTCATCGCATTTTCTTATAGCCATGTCAATGCATGTTGTCGAGTATCCTCGTTGTAGGAATCTGATTTAACTTGTTTGTTGGGCTATTCTTAACTCTTGTGTTGTGCTGCATATGCGCTTTAATCTAAGCATTTTCCCGTACGGGATGCTTTGTATTAAATGTCTGGGGTGGTGATTATTCGCTTGTAAGATGGAGTTTACCGCTGTTGGTTTTCTATGTATTTTTGTCTCCAATTTTCCACCCTCTATCTATACCTCTACATCCAAGAATGTTACACAAGTAGGACTAATTTCCGAAGTAAAGTGCAAGTTGATTTCATTCTGGTTAAGATTGTTGATAAATGTTTCTGCTTCTCTCTTGGTGCCCCTCCAAACAATGAACAAATCGTCAATATATTGCCACCAAGATTCTACATGTTCTATCAGTACGTTTTCAAATTTTCTATGGAGGACCAGTTCCTCCCACCACCCCATATGAAGGCAGGCGTAGCTTGGGGAGAAATTGGCCCCCATAGCTACACCACGTATTTGCTGATATAAAACATGCTGGAAAAGAAAGATATTATTGTGCAGACAAAAGTCCATCATGTCAAGGATCATTTTACTATGCTGTTTGTGAATTTCTTGTCTTTGTCTTAGATAAAATTCTGTTGCCCTCATACCGTCCTTATGGCTAATACTCGTGTATAACGAGGTAATGTCCATTGTGATCAGTAAATAGTCTGGTTGCCATGCTACATTACTGATTTTTGCCAAGAAATCTCCTGTGTCTCTTAGGTAAGAGAGCAACTTCTGGACAAAGTCTTGTAAAAAATGATCGATGTATTGAGACATGTGTTCCGTTAAGCTGTTTATTGCTGATATGATCGGTCGCCCTGGTGGTTTTTGCGGATTTTTATGGAGCTTCGGTATGAAGTATAACACTGGTGTTGTATATATATATATATATATATATATATATATATATATATATATATATATATATATATATATATATATATATATGTATATATACGAAACAGCAGTCTCTCACCAAGTCACCACCAGGCAGGCAGGAATAGGAAAGACCACGCGAGTCCCAATACATTTTCGTCAGGTTTTATTAGAAAGGAGAGTTTACCAAATCTGACGCGTTTCGGGCGTCCGCCCTTGGTCACCGATCGTCAGGCTAATGAACAAACACCCTTTATAAATGGTACACTGCACGATTTCAATTAGTGTTTTTTTCATTTGCAACACCATGTGATGAAAAAATAAAAACTGAAGACACACTACACATGCCTGACCTAGATAGTCTGTTTTTCAAACAATAAATATTGCACATAGAATTTGTATAAAGGAAGTATGGTTTTCAATATTTGCAAATATGATAAATGCCTTACAATCATTTTGAGAACCACATTTCGACCAGATATAAAATTTATAAAAAAACACGCGCTGTGATTGACAGGTTAAAATAACACATTATAGTTGCATAAATGCTTGAACCAGATGAACTGCCGTTAATTCAAAGATCATTATATACAATGGTCACTTAATATTTGAAAGTGCAATGAGCGCAAGTAAAGTGCAAATGCATTGTGCAAAAAACGCAAGATATTACGTGCAACCCAGCATATAGATAAATATACATATAAATATTTATAAATAATTTCATGGTAAAATCGTACTAGATCATTATATATTAGATCTAATCGATAAGAATTTAACCATAAAAAACCATTGGCCGTTTCTTCAAAAGAAGTTAGCTGAATTGCTGCATAAATGCATTAAAAATTTAACTGCAATATTCACAGCACTAATGCACAACCTTTTTTGTAGTTGTGCAGGTCGAAAACATCATCAAATAACTTCCAAAATACATTCCAATAGAGTATATCCAAGGAAAACAAACCAAAGATTATCATAGTGTCTGTGCCCCAAAGACAATAGGGAAAGTAGTGTGAATCCTTTAAACCAGTGAATAAAGGAAAAAACAAAATGTGCATAGAGTACAGAAAAGGTAAAAAATGCGTTCAGATGAAATTCATAGCAAATCATAGTAGGGTGAGGCAGATCAAAAACGGATAATTGCATATATTACAGTTATGATAGAGGATATGGTTATAAAAAAACATGTAAGTCTTCTGTTGTGTTCAATCCATTTGGAAATCTGCTGTCTAGTTCAATATTGAACTGAGATTCAAGTCTCCTCAGCATTTTCTCCCTGTCACCACCTCGCCTAGGTTTTAAAACAGAGGCAATGACATAATATTCCAAGCATTGTAAGTTGTTGTTATGTATTGCTTTAAAATGCCTGGCAACTGGATACGTGCCATCATTGTTAACGATGGCACGTAAGTGCTGAAGTATCCTGGCATGCACCTGTAGCTTTGTGCTGCCCACATATCTAAGGCCACAGGTGCATGTCAGGACATAGACAGCAAAGTCAGTCTTACAGTTGAATGTGCCCTTGATTTCCTTAGCAACCGGACTGAATGGAGTAGAATATTGGGAGATGTTTTTCCAGAACTTACACGCTCTACATGTAGAGCAACGTTTAAATCCCGGCCGGGATTTCAACCAATCCTCTTTTTTGTCAAGCTCAGGGAATTCATAACTGATCTGGGTTTTAAAGGAGGGTCCCCTCCGATAGGTGACAACAGGATTGTCTGGAAGCCTAGGGGCCAAAACCAAATCAGTTTTTAAAACAGGCCAGCGTTGTTTTATAATAGATTTAATCTGTCTGGCCTGTTTGCTGTACCCGATAATAAGTCTGGGAGTTGGTCCCTCAGTTGAATCATTTTTTGTTAAAAACGTATTGCTGGTAGAGGATAACAAAGACTCACGGGTTCTAGCATTAGTTTTCTGAATGGCAGTTCTAAGAATAGATTCTTTGTAACCCCTACATCTAAATCTATCAAGGGCTTCATTTGTGCAGACCTCCAAGTCATGATCAGTACTACAGATTCTTTTTAGTCTGAGCAACTCCCCAAAAGGAATGTTATCAATGGTGTGTCCGGGTTTAGCACTGCTAGCATGCAGAATGTTATTACCAGCAGTGCTCTTTCTATGGAGTTTCGTGGCAAGACGCCCATCTTTAACATATATTTTTACATCCAGGAATTCCGCCTCTTTAGTACTTATATTAGAAGTGAACCTCAGATTTTCCTGATTAGCATTAATACATGAAAGAAAATTGTTGACACTTTCCTGATTTCCCCTCCATAAAATGAAAACATCGTCTATAAAGCGCATCCACTTCACGACATGCTTTTTGTACATCGCACCATGGGTGCGCAGGAGGACCTGTTCCTCCCTCCAGCCTACGTGAAGACACGCATAGCTGGGGGAGAAACAGGCCCCCATTGCCACACCTCGTCTCTGAATGTAGATATTGTTACATAATAGAAAAAAGTTATTATTTAAGCACCAACCAGTGAGTTCTATAATCATTTTGTTGTGCATATAACACTCCACAGGTCTCTTCCCAAGGAAATATTCCAACGCTACTAAACCAGTGGTGTGCACAATACTGGTGTAGAGCGATTCAATGTCTAAGGTGATCAGTAATAGATCATCACTCCATGGAATGTCCTTGATTTTGGCGATGAAGTCTCCTGTGTCTCTGATATATGTTGGTAATTCCTTGACTAAGTCCTGCAGGAAGTAATCAATATATTCGGTAACATGTTCTACCATTCCCCCAATGGCCGAGATGATAATCGACTCGGTACTGGAACAACCTGTTTGTGGACTTTTAGGAGGAGATAAAGTGTGGGTAATATAGGAAATTCTACATGAAGGAAGTCGAATTCTTGTTTAGAGATCATACCCTCCCTCTTCCACTTATGTAGTAATTTCAACAGTGATTCTTTGGCCTGATTATAATCCTTGCCTGTAGATTTGGTATAGAAAGAGGAGTCATTCTGTTGTTTCATGGCCCCCTCAATGTAGGCATCCTGGGGCCATATAACCACATTACCTCCCTTGTTGGCAGTTGTGAGGATGTTTTTGTAGTCTTTACTCAATTTAGAAACCAGAGATAAGTATTGTTCCTCCTGTTTGCTTTTGTAACGTTTTTTATGTCGGCAGTGGTGAGGATGTTTTTGTAGTCTTTACTCAATTTAGAAACCAGAGATAAGTATTGTTCCTCCTGTTTGTTTTTGTAACGTTTTTTATGTTTGGTCTTGTAATGCAGCTGTTTGAGATCTTCCACAACCACATCATAAAAAACGTCAATCGAATCTCTTGGCATGATAGGCGTGAACTTCGATTTAGGCTTGAATGGACTGCTGTTTATATATATATATATATATATATATATATATATATATATATATATATATTTTCACTTATTATCACCCTCATGT
>NW_028255270.1:0-54770 GCF_964263255.1 Lissotriton vulgaris
TGTCCTTTGAGATGTCATCAGTAATGTCATCAGTGATGTCACTGACCATGTCATGAATGATGTAATATGTGACATCATCAGCAGAGGATTGCGGGTGTGCAAAATATAGTTAGTACAACTAACTATATAGGAGCAATTTCAATGGCTTTTTAAATGCTAATTCCTAACTATATAAGGCCTGAAACCTATGGTTTTTTAAGTGAATATATATATATATATATATATATATATATAGATATA
Organism: Lissotriton vulgaris; assembly: GCF_964263255.1. Classification (NCBI taxonomy): domain Eukaryota; kingdom Metazoa; phylum Chordata; class Amphibia; order Caudata; family Salamandridae; genus Lissotriton; species Lissotriton vulgaris. The sequence continues at coordinate 241 of NW_028255270.1, forward strand.
TATATATATATATATCTATATATATATATATATATATATATATATATATATATATATATATATATATCTCCAACAAACCAGGAAACCAATTTGAGAGAGGCCACATGGAAAATTGATAAACACCGGTTTATTGGCAGCATGCTAGTGGCAGACAAAGCAGGAATCACTTCCATCATATTTTAATCGCTAGACGCGTTTCGGGAATATCCACATCCCTACATCTGTGGCGCGTTTTGTGCATGAAATGGATTCCCGAATGCAGTCTCAATTAGTAGCAAAACACCTGCCCCCAATGGGGCATTGTGTGAATATTTTATCTTCCTGTGGCCTCATCCTATTGGGTATTGGGAAGACCTGGTGCCCGTCGCACAGCACAGATGACACAAGGGCAGCTGCAGCGCGGTCCGTGACTTCACGGAGGGTGAATTGCATTGCCAGATCTACCCCAGCCCGGTGAAAACTGTATGCTGAGGGGCTGGAACGTTTGGGTACCCGAGGAAGCTCTTTTGGATTTAAATCACAGGTTATAGACTGTTGAGTACTTCGCTAATTTCCTGCATTCAGCCCAACCACTTGAAAATGCCCCGTGCATTACTTACCAGAGAAGAGGGTTCTAGGGCTCGTAGACTTCATCAGCAGTGAGTGGTGAGCTGACAACTTATGAAGGGGGCAGGGCGGACTCTGACCATTAGGAGCCAGCAGGACATTTAAACAGCGAATGGTCAAGTCGCCTGAAACATTGCTAGGCATCTGAAGAAGGCCTCCAGGCCGAAATGCATTATGCCGCATATCGAATAGAAGGGCTTCTACTGTCTCCCCTGTGAGGCCTCTGCTTCTTCGTTGCTGGAGGAGGTTTAGTGTGATATTGTGCGCGGTTGCCAGATACGCGCTACAGGGGCCCCGTTCTTCAAGTTGGCCCGGGTCATATTGGTGCATGCTACTGCATGATTCTTTCTTCGTCCAAGGTATTGTGAAGACCTGGTGCCCGCCGCACAGCACAGATGACACAAGGGCAGCTGCAGCGCGGTCCGTGACTTCATGGAGGGTGGATTGCATTACCAGATCGACCCCAGCCCGGTGGAACTGTCTGTTGAGGGGCTGGAACGTTTGGGTACCGGAGGAAGCTCTTTTGGATTTAAATCACAGGTTATAGACTGTCGAGTACTTCGCTAATTTCCTGAATTCCGCCCAACCACTTGAAAATGTCCAGTGCATTACTTACCAGAGAAGATGTTTCTGGGACTCGTAGTCTTCATCGGCAGCGAGTGGTGAGCTGACAACTCATGAAGGGGGCAGGGCGGATTCTGACCAATAGAAGTCAGCAGGAGATTTAAACAGCAAGTGGTCAAGTCACCTGAAACATTGCTAGGCATCTGAAGAAGGCCGCCAGGCCGAAATGCATTATGCCGCATATCGAATAAAAGGGCTTCCACTGTCTCCCCTGTGTGGCCTCTGCTTCTTCGTTGCTGGAGGAGATTTATATATATATATATATATATATATATATATATATATATATATATATATATATATATATCTGGAAACCCTCAAACCACTTCCTGAGTTCTCCCAGCGGCAGTCAGGGGAGGAAAGAGACGCAGACCTCCGGAGCTTTTCAAGTGGGCAATTTTTATTCAGTGACCCAACACAACGCGTTTCAAGCCCGTAAGCCCTTGATCACGTGTCACAAAGTTGCATACACCATGATTTCTATATGATTGATATATATATTCCAATGTTACTCGCTCCAGCCACCAACTCCAGCCGGGTTCGTAAAGAAGACGAGGCAGACCCAACTTGGTGCAGTTTTAGTTTATTTTCTTATTCAACGCCACCAGCAGTGGCGGTTTTACCATTAGGGCGTTTGGGCGTTGCCCCACCTATAATTATCAGGCAATTTATTCGAGCGGCGCGTTAATAAAAGTTTTATAAATTAACGCGCCGCTCGAATAAATTGCCCGATAATTATTGCCCTGCGGCCGTGGTGTGTGTCATGGACTTGGACAGTATGCACTGTCTGACACTGGGTGGCGCTGGACTGACTGTGCCGGCACAGTGCGCACTCACTGCGCATGTGGTGTTTGCCCGGCAGGGCTTTTTTAACTAGCAAACTATGTGGATTTAAAAAAAACAACCGATTAGGGGTTTGCCTGCCTAATGCAACGTACCCCATTGGTGAAAAAACGAACGACGTTTTTTTAATGCTCAGCCCAATCCTGATGCTACTCTCTTTAGAGAGCAGCTCTCCTCTAAAGAGAGCAGCATCAGGATTGGCTACTACTGTGTCTCGGCAAGTTGGCAGCCATTACTAATTAGTCTAGGCGCCAACGGGACCCCAGAGCAGAGATGGTGCGGACCCGGTCAAGTGAAGACAAGGTAAGTTTTTTATTTTATTTATCCCCACCCCCCTGGCCCCCACTGTGAGCGAGCCGTGACTGGGTGAAATATACTGGGAGTAAATTAACGCAAAGTGTGGCTGGAGAGGATTATCATGGCGACACCCTGTTGTTTGTATGGCAAATGTGGTCCTAGAAAGAAGAATAAAGTGGTGTTTTTTAAACTATTTTTTTGTCCAGAAAAACATGACATACTAATAGAGATAGCAAAAGGCAATATCAACAATCTCTTCAGGTAAGAAAAAATAAGGTCCTATTTAGTGGAGCTTGTTTTAATTTGATACAGCTAATGCTCTCTACAGTAAGTATTTTTTGTTCGGTAGGAAACATAAGTATATTTTTTGTCGTGCTTTTCTAATAGATGATTATTTCCGGTGTATGTATAGTAAAAGTCGTTTCCACTTACATGGCTCGCAGGGGCCTAGAACGGGGAGACTCAGATGGAAGGGAAAATCTGCAACACCTATGTAGGAGGGGCCCCTCAACGTACTGACTGAGCAGAATTAATGAAAGTAAAGACTGGCGAGGCAGCGAGGGGCATTTTGGAAAGGTAGGCACTAACCAACATTGTTTTCCGAATAGGAGGTAATTCCGCCTCAAACATGGAAGGCTGACCGCAAGCCGGAAGTGGTCCCCACATCTGTGGAAAGAAGGGCCTGACTGAGATGGTCCCTGTGCAGCGTGGGGGCGGAGGGACTGTGTGCAAGGATTTAGGGCTGGATTGGATGACCATATGCTGGACATTATGAGGGGTTGCTGTCTCTGGACTGGCACGCATTTCTACTTGTGTCTGTTTTTTTCTCCCGACGACCCTCTTTACTCTTATCCCCTCACTTTACCCCCAACCCCACGTGAACCCCTCCCAATTTCCAAAAGACCGGCGACAGGTGGGAAAGTGCTCCAAATTAGGTTTCACCCAGTGCTATCCGTCCAAAGGCCCCCTCTGACCATATGTACTCCTAGCTGAAGAAACAAAGCACACAGCACTGGCTGAGTGCAGAGGGAGGCCAGCCATCTGCACCACTTTGAAAATACGGCACTAATCATGCAGAGAAAGCGGCACAAAGGCACCATGGTCAGAACCTAAAGACTGTACATTTTACAAGACTCTTCATTGACAACTTTGCACAGTCAGGAAGACTGCCGGCCTGTGACTGAATTAATGGGGGTTGATCAGCTCCCCTGCCAGTGGAGAATCGCAGCTAAAAGTAATTAAAAGTGCGAGCTGCTGGAGGGTTCATGGTCTGAGCATTGTTAGGGTTCTCTGAACGCATCTTTGTCACCATGGACTTGTTTATGACAACTTAAAGCGAGGATGTGGCCTATGATCGGTTAGAGCAGTTGAACTCTAAGCTAGGGAACCGGGTCATGTCTCTTCATGGACGCTCAACATCCTGTGATCCTGGGCAAATCAATTAATCTCCCCCTGCCTAATGAATGTGCCCGTTAGTAAAGCAACTTGTAACGTAAAGGCTCTGATACCTTAGGGTCGAGGTCGCGCTATAAAAAAAATAAAATAAAATAATGGATTAAAAAAGCTGTAAAACCCTGCTTTCAAAGTAGGGAGTGTTAAATAAATTCACCAAGTATTTGCGATTAGCACAGCCCAGGAGGAAACACTAATGGAGCAAGAGCACGCAGTGGGTGCTGCTAAATTAGGAGGTATTTCCAATTCCATATTACATACTTTTCAGTACAGGCATCAATGATTGCCTTCCTGGTTCAGTTCTCAGCATCCCTTCTTGATTAAACTACCTTCTAAACCCATAGTTACTTTAGCTAGGACAGTTTCTCAGTTAAAGGTAGTTATCACGTTTAGATTAAAAATAGTGACTGTTAGTCAGAACATTACAGTGTTTTGTTATGTCAGCATGTTATTAGTCATGCCCAACTTTTACGCCCCACTGCTTTCAAATGTCACCAGCCGCCACTGGCCACCAGCCCTCACGACGCATTTCGGCAGATCCCTGCCTTGATCACAATGGTGCGGTTTATATTGTTTAATTTCATAATTATATATTTTTTCTTTTACTTCAGTATATGTCAGCAGTTTTCACAACACTAGGAACACAGGTCAAATGGACAAAGTTTTTACTTACTCTAAGTTCTAAAACATGCTTCCCACAATTGGTTTAAAAACATTTGTTAAAAAATGTTTAAAAAACCAATTCATGTCTGAACTATAAAAAATCTGGTCCATTATACCTTAAAATTGTAAAACATTATAATAGATCATATAAATAACCAATTAAGATAAAATTCAACAATTAATATTCCCAACATCTAAAATACACAATATTATACAATTTCATAAATTTTCAAATTTTGCAGATATACCTTACATAACGAGTTGTCAAATTTGTGTACCTCACTTTCATTTCTCATATATGTGCACAGGTTTTTATGTGTGCAGACTGATACATAGATTGTGTAGTATATTGGTTAAAATAGGTATTTGTTTATTTCTTTGCTTAATCATATTTTGCCCGCTAATCCAGATATGTATATAGATCTTCCCCCATATTTAACCCGTTGGGTTGGTTGCTGTCCGATAGTAAAATGTAATGAGTCTCCAGACGACGCAGTGCCCCTTCCCTGTCACCTCCCCTTCTTTGAGTGGGGACACTATCTATCAAATAGTATTTAAGATCTTTGGTTTTTCCCCCATGATGTTCCTTAAAGTGACGGGCTACCGGGTAGCTGGGGTCGCTGTTGGTTATTGCCCTGATATGTTGTTATATTCTTTGATAACCCGGCAACTTTGTACTTCCCACATATCTAAGATTGCAGCTGCACTCTAAAATATATACTACATATACACTTCTGCATGTTAGATGTTGTTTAATTATTTGAGGTTTTGGGCTGAAGTCTGTCATGTAGGTTGTTCTATTTGTTCCAAATGTACAAGCCTTGCAACTAATACATTTGTAGAACCCCTTCCTTGCACTCAGCCAGTCCGTGTTATTTTTACATTCTGGACTGCTAGTGACTAGAATGTCTGCCATAGATGTTGACTTTCTAAAGGTTATGGCTGGATATTCAGGTAGTGAATTGCCTACGACTGGGTCATCTTTTACAATGTGCCAATTGTTCTTAATTATTTGGTGCAAAGATTTGTGTTGGCGGTTATAAGTTAATATGAGTCTAGGGCTCCCATCTACTGTTGTTGTTTCCTGATCCTGGGATTTTGACACTGTGTTGGTTTGTACCAACAAATCCTCCCTAGCTCTCGCCCTGGATTTTTGAATCGCGCTTTTAATTGTTTTGGCACTGTAACCTCGTTCCATGAATCTCAATTTACTTGCTTGTTGGTTTTTGACCAATTCCGCCTCGCTACTGCATAACCTGCGCAATCTAAGTATTTCCCCGTAGGGGATACTTTGTATAAGGTGGGCTGGATGAGCGCTTGTTGCGTGCAGTAATGTGTTCCCAGAAGTTTCCTTCCTGTATAGCGTGTGTGAGAAGTTGGCCTGGTATATAATGCTCACTAATTCTTAGTGATCACTTTGTACCATGCCAAGCAACCCTTATGATGATTGGTTGTAATTCAACCTTGTAGACCAGTTATCCTAGTGGTAACGTGGACAAAGCAGTCTTAGGCTAAACTCTGAAAGGCATGTGAAGCCAGCTATATTACCATACACAACCCCCTTGAATACCAAATGAAAGGGACACCACACAGATATATATTGAAAATATATATTGATTTATTAACTATAAAATCCCCTGGACTCTTTATGAGCACAGAAGCACAAGCGTTAAATCACAAGACAGTTTAAAATACACAAAAGTTGCACAATATGGATGAGCCCTAGGGGCCACCTAAACCATATACTAAGAAAGTGGTATAAGAGATACCAATCAGAAAGGGAACAGGCCTAGGGCCTTGGGAATCGCTGGAGCTATTCGAGACTAGCAGTGACTAAGTCGGGAAAGGCCAGCGGGACTCGGGTGCAGTGTTCAAAGTGCACGCACTTTCCAATGTAAAGTATATGGTGCGTAAAAAGTACAAAGTTAGATAGTTTGGAACCTTCCAAGTGACCTAGAACGTTGAAACTTAAGACACAGGCCCTTGAGATGTGTACCAGTGTAGGAACACTGGCGGAGCTGAGTTACCTCACCCACAGGAAGCGGGTGCACAGGGTCGAAGTAGTGTCGGGTTTCGTCACGCTGGTCGATGGTGCTTGGAGCTGAAGATGCTGCAGGCGGCTCGATGTGAAGAGTTCCGGTGGATCCAAGGGTGGATCTGAAGTTGTGAAGACCTGAAAGCAGAGGGGACAATGTTCAAAGTCACTAGCCAGTGACTACCGTGGAACCAGATTGGAACCAGGCGATGTCGGGTGCAAACAGGCATTGTTGTGTAGCTTCTCTCTGCAGCCACATGGACACCGGGGGTTGAAGACGTCCAGGAGTCGGTCACGAGCTGTCCCACACAGGCTTCTCGCTGTTGGCGGTGTCGGCAACCTGATCGGAGCAAACAGGCCTTGGCTAATGCAAGCCACGCAGGAATCAAAAAAGGCTTAACACTCGGACCAGCAAGGTCAGAGCGAGTGCTCCTTTTCACAGGAGCTTGGGCAAGTCAGGAGCAACCAGACCCACTGTGTAGTTTGTCGGTTTCGTTGCCAAGATAGCCGCTGACCACGTGGCTAGTGGCCGGGATGGCACATCGAGTGGCACAATGCAAAAGGGCCCCACGCAGATCGTGGAGATGCTGGGGGGCTGATTTTCGGTGCAAGGGCTGCTCGGTGGTAGGGGTTCTCAGTCCCCAAAGCACAACGTCGAGGATGCCTCAGATGCTGCGCAGTCAGCTTTTTGGGTGTCTTCCAAGAGGTCCGGTCCCACGTCACTCGGTGCCTCCACGGGTCACTTCTTTGCAGGGACTGTGGATCGGGCTGTGAGAGGTCTGGGAGTCTGGTTCTTGTCGGGCTCTGGGCTCGGGCTCCGGCGGGAGGCAGCGGCAAAGCAGACGTCGAGTTGCTGGTTGGTGCCTGTGTTCACAGGGTGACCACTCCTAGGCCACAAGGGAGATTCTCTTCAGTCTTCTGAGCAGAAGAAAGTCGAAGTCCAGTCTTCTTCTTTGTTTAAAGTTGATTCAGGATGATCTGCTGTGCAATGGCACTGCTCCCACTCTTATTCCCAATGTGAGGGGTGGATCACCTACTAGGTCCCTCCTCTTGGAGGAACCAGGAAGGGGGGCGGTTACACCCCCTTTCCTTTGTCCAGCTCCTCGCCAGGCCTGGGTCTGGAAAGTCCCAGGACCAGTTTGGACTGGCTTATGCACGGGGACACCTTGTGTGCCCCGGGCATGTCCGATTCTATTCAGCCCTGTCCTACCCAAGGCAGGAAACCCTTTGTCCAGGCCACCATCTGCCGAGTTTCGGTCAGCAGCAGGAGGCCAGACACGTGTCTGTTGTGGCAGCATCCATTTTGTGATGCTGAGGCTCTGGTTAACTTTAACCGGGGTTAAGGCTACACACATGTTGTGTCCCTCTAGAAGGGTGGAATGCTATCCCCATCGACAGAACTGTCGAGGGGATAGTATTCCAATTTGTATGATACCTTACTCGACATGTTTTGATAAAGCCAAACCAAAGATAGCATTTATCCGCGAGGATTATAATGCACTTAAGAGTATATGGTATGGCAATATCCCGGAACAGCTTAGGGAGTGGTTCCCGACAGCTGCAGACAGGCTCAGCTCATGCTAGAGCACCATCTCACATATTTCCAAGTACTCTGCCTCCAGGATTGATGAGGCCTTCCATAGGAGTGGCTGATAGGAACATATGTGTCCAGTTTAGGGTTAATTTACAAAAGGGGGTGGTGATGAACAGAGTGTCTGAATTGAGCAGACCACTCTTACCCAGTTCAAAGATCAGGGCTTGATCCATCACCGTTATTTATCTCACTGCCCCATCCCAGCTCAGAACCTGGCTATATGCAAATCAGTCTGTCCCTGGCCCAGTGCATCATGGGAACAGGGCAGACTAAACTACCAAGCCAATTCTTTACCAGAAAGGAGACAAGCTACCGGGGACCGGTTTCTGGCATTTCAGCCTCTTCGGCCCGGCTTGCTTGAATCCTGATGGAGCAGTGAGAAAGGGACTCATGTCTGAGTATACCCTGCCACACCTATAGTGGCCAAAATCGATTTACAAAAGGGGGTGGTGATGAACAGAGTGTCTGAATTGAGCAGACCACTCTTACCCAGTCCAAAGATCAGGGCTTGATCCATCACCGTTATTTATCTCACTGCCCCATCCCAGCTCAGAACCTGGCTATATGCAAATCAGTCTGTCCCTGGCCCAGTGCATCATGGGAACAGGGCAGACTAAACTACCAAGCCAATTCTTTACCAGAAAGGAGACAAGCTACCGGGGACCGGTTTCTGGCATTTCAGCCTCTTCGGCCCGGCTTGCTTGAATCCTGATGGAGCAGTGAGAAAGGGACTCATGTCTGAGTATACCCTGCCACACCTATAGTGGCCAAAATCGATTTACAAAAGGGGGTGGTGATGAACAGAGTGTCTGAATTGAGCAGACCACTCTTACCCAGTCCAAAGATCAGGGCTTGATCCATCACCGTTATTTATCTCACTGCCCCATCCCAGCTCAGAACCTGGCTATATGCAAATCAGTCTGTCCCTGGCCCAGTGCATCATGGGAACAGGGCAGACTAAACTACCAAGCCAATTCTTTACCAGAAAGGAGACAAGCTACCGGGGACCGGTTTCTGGCATTTCAGCCTCTTCGGCCCGGCTTGCTTGAATCCTGATGGAGCAGTGAGAAAGGGACTCATGTCTGAGTATACCCTGCCACACCTATAGTGGCCAAAATCGATTTACAAAAGGGGGTGGTGATGAACAGAGTGTCTGAATTGAGCAGACCACTCTTACCCAGTCCAAAGATCAGGGCTTGATCCATCACCGTTATTTATCTCACTGCCCCATCCCAGCTCAGAACCTGGCTATATGCAAATCAGTCTGTCCCTGGCCCAGTGCATCATGGGAACAGGGCAGACTAAACTACCAAGCCAATTCTTTACCAGAAAGGAGACAAGCTACCGGGGACCGGTTTCTGGCATTTCAGCCTCTTCGGCCCGGCTTGCTTGAATCCTGATGGAGCAGTGAGAAAGGGACTCATGTCTGAGTATACCCTGCCACACCTATAGTGGCCAAAATCGATTTACAAAAGGGGGTGGTGATGAACAGAGTGTCTGAATTGAGCAGACCACTCTTACCCAGTCCAAAGATCAGGGCTTGATCCATCACCGTTATTTATCTCACTGCCCCATCCCAGCTCAGAACCTGGCTATATGCAAATCAGTCTGTCCCTGGCCCAGTGCATCATGGGAACAGGGCAGACTAAACTACCAAGCCAATTCTTTACCAGAAAGGAGACAAGCTACCGGGGACCGGTTTCTGGCATTTCAGCCTCTTCGGCCCGGCTTGCTTGAATCCTGATGGAGCAGTGAGAAAGGGACTCATGTCTGAGTATACCCTGCCACACCTATAGTGGCCAAAATCGATTTACAAAAGGGGGTGGTGATGAACAGAGTGTCTGAATTGAGCAGACCACTCTTACCCAGTCCAAAGATCAGGGCTTGATCCATCACCGTTATTTATCTCACTGCCCCATCCCAGCTCAGAACCTGGCTATATGCAAATCAGTCTGTCCCTGGCCCAGTGCATCATGGGAACAGGGCAGACTAAACTACCAAGCCAATTCTTTACCAGAAAGGAGACAAGCTACCGGGGACCGGTTTCTGGCATTTCAGCCTCTTCGGCCCGGCTTGCTTGAATCCTGATGGAGCAGTGAGAAAGGGACTCATGTCTGAGTATACCCTGCCACACCTATAGTGGCCAAAATCGATTTACAAAAGGGGGTGGTGATGAACAGAGTGTCTGAATTGAGCAGACCACTCTTACCCAGTCCAAAGATCAGGGCTTGATCCATCACCGTTATTTATCTCACTGCCCCATCCCAGCTCAGAACCTGGCTATATGCAAATCAGTCTGTCCCTGGCCCAGTGCATCATGGGAACAGGGCAGACTAAACTACCAAGCCAATTCTTTACCAGAAAGGAGACAAGCTACCGGGGACCGGTTTCTGGCATTTCAGCCTCTTCGGCCCGGCTTGCTTGAATCCTGATGGAGCAGTGAGAAAGGGACTCATGTCTGAGTATACCCTGCCACACCTATAGTGGCCAAAATCGATTTACAAAAGGGGGTGGTGATGAACAGAGTGTCTGAATTGAGCAGACCACTCTTACCCAGTCCAAAGATCAGGGCTTGATCCATCACCGTTATTTATCTCACTGCCCCATCCCAGCTCAGAACCTGGCTATATGCAAATCAGTCTGTCCCTGGCCCAGTGCATCATGGGAACAGGGCAGACTAAACTACCAAGCCAATTCTTTACCAGAAAGGAGACAAGCTACCGGGGACCGGTTTCTGGCATTTCAGCCTCTTCGGCCCGGCTTGCTTGAATCCTGATGGAGCAGTGAGAAAGGGACTCATGTCTGAGTATACCCTGCCACACCTATAGTGGCCAAAATCGATTTACAAAAGGGGGTGGTGATGAACAGAGTGTCTGAATTGAGCAGACCACTCTTACCCAGTCCAAAGATCAGGGCTTGATCCATCACCGTTATTTATCTCACTGAAACTGGGATGGTGCAGTGAGCTAAAAAACGGTGTTGGATCTAGCCCTGATCTCTTGACTGGGTGAGAGCTTTCTGTTTAATTCAGAGACTCTGTCCCTCACCACCCCTTGTTGTAATCAGTTTAGGGTTAGGCACAGGCATACTGTACCTAAGTAAGAGGTGATTACACCAACTTACCCCAGCTGAGTGATCAGCCAGTTGTGTCAAATATGGAGGCCAGGCCAGGGTGGCACAATACATGCTGCAGCCCCTGGTAGGCCTTGGAAACACCTATGCCCTGGGCACCTAGGGTACACTGTTACAGGGGCCAATAAGGTGAACCAGTTCCAATTCGTAATGCACCTAAAGTGCATTGGCAGTAATTTAGAGAGAGAACAGCAGGCTGTGGGTCTGATCAGCAGGCCCACAGCCACATTAAGTCATAAACCAGTGAAGCAAAAAGCAAAAATTTGGGGTGACCATAAGATAGCAGACCCTACTCTCCTACACAGTGGTACTGCTATTAAGATTCTCTATTTTGATAAGGACATCTAGGAAAGGGATTTGCTCCCTACTGATGTTTGATGTGAAATTCAGATTCATGTCATTATCATTCAGCTTGGCAATAAACTCCTCTGCTTCGCCCTCAGTCCCATTCCATATGATCATCAGATCGTCTATATACCGTAGCCACGATATAACCATGTCCTTGTATGTGTCGTCATGTTGTCTCCGGAGGACCAGCTCCTCCCACCAGCCCATAAAAAGGCAGGCATAGCTGGGGGAGAAGCTGGCCCCCATCGCAACACCCTGTACTCGTCGGAACATTTGCTTTCTGAAGAGGAAGAAATTATGTTCAAGACAGAAGACCAACATGTCCATAAGCATTTTGTTATGTGAAGTGTATTCTATGGGTCTCCTTGCCCAAAAATAGTCTACTGCTTTGATGCCATCAATGTTTCTTATGCATGTATACAAAGACGTTACATCTAGAGTAATCAACTTATACCCCTCCTGCCATTCCACTTAACCAATTTTACCCAAAAAGTCTCCAGTATCTTTTACATAAGATTCAAGATTTTGTACATGTTCTTGGAGAAAGAAATCTATGTACCTTGACATGTTTTCAAGAGGCCCATCACAGGCTGCGATGATTGGGCGTCCTGGTGGTTGTTCTTTATTCTTGTGAATTTTGGGTATAAAGTAGATTACAGGTGTTTTTGGAAAATCCTTTTTTAAAAATTTTAATTCTTCCAGGCTTAGGAGTCCTTTACTTTTCCAGGCTAGTAGTTTACTCCAAAGTTCGTCTTGCATCTGCTTGTATTTAAGGGGCGTACTATGGTGGTAGCACAATGTGTCGTTCAGTTGTCTTTCTGCCTCGGTTAGGTAGTCTTTAAGGGGCCACAACACAATGTTTCCCCCCTTGTCCGAGTTCCTTATTACAATAATATTTTACTTTTTTATTTTTTCCATTAGTGCCCCATAGCTCCTTTCTTGAGTAGTTAGTTTCCTTTTGGAGTTTGTTATTTTAATAGTTAGTTTTTTTATTTGTGAAACTACAACGTCATTAAATACATCAATGGCATCTTTCGTCATTATCGGCACGAACTTAGACTTTTTCTTAAATGGAGATTCAGGTTTTTTGTTTCCAATATTGTCAATTTCTTGGGTATTCAGAAACAGAAAATCCCGCTGGCTCCCTTGGCTTCCTTGAGAGGCGATAGTAGTATGAGGGCTTGACGTTACATTAACAATAGATTGGACATACCTTCGTAGGTCGTAATCACCTGCCGATAGATTTGGCATGGCTGTTGCATTAGCTGATGATACGTTGGATTTGGCTTTAGTGTTTGCCTGTTTGTGATATTTACACAATTTCAGTTTTCTTATGTACTGATAAACATCAGCCCTGGTTTTGGTGTAATGGAAGTTTGATTCCGGACAAAATGAAAGGCCCAGCGATAGGAGTTGTGTTTCCGCTGCCGTTAGATCAATTTTGGCCAGGTTTATAATGGTATTGGCATTGCTTTGGGTGGTCGTTATTCCACTTACTTGGTTTTCTTGTTTGTGCACGACCCCCTGCCTCCTCTTTTTGTCGCGTTGTTTGTTTGCGGTCCTCCTCGCCCTTCTCCTCTTTGTAGCCGTTTTTTGCCAACTGCACAGTGGTTGAACGAAGAGTTTCCCGCCGACTTTGCCTCACATACTCCAGTTCCTCAGCCATGGTTAATTTAGCTGCATTGTCCATACCTTGGCCGCCCTCAGAGTCCGAGCTATTTTCTGTTATCCCGCTGCCTTCCGACACGGATGAAATTTCCGGGTCATATTCTTCTGCTGGCACAGGTGATTTGTTGATACCATGTGTGTTTTTCTTTGCAGCTGCCTTTCGCATTGTATCAAACTTCCTTGCGAGAGTAAAAATCTTTCCGTTTTCATAGTCTTATTTGTCTCGCCTAGATTTATACGCTTTTCGTGCCTTTATTTTCTCCTCTTCCTTTTCTAGTTTTTGTTCCATTTCCTCGTTATATTTAGTTTTCTGCTCTTGTGGGTCACTCATGGCTTCGATCTCACTCCTTAGGGTTTCAATTTGGGGCAACAGTTCTTCTCTGTCATTTTCCGCATATTTAACTAGCAGTTCCACCAGTTCGAGAGAGGAGTCCAAATTGCATTGTGCCCATTCCGCCATTAATCTTGGGTTGGGAGTGTCGTAACTCGGGGCAATCATTATTCGTAACCCTCTAGGTATACGACCTACGTCTAGATATCTTCTAAGCGATTTGGACTCCCACCACTTCGCTGTTTCCCTCCGAATGAGTTTCTCCAATGCTCTGTACTTGTCCTTTAAGCCTGTTCCCGTACTGCTGTTACTCGTGCCCGCTGCCTTGTTAGTGTTTGTTGGCTGCGGTATCTCGTCCGAGAACACGTCAGCTGCCGCACTCTCTCTGTTCCTCAATGTTGTCGCGGACATGGTGGCTTGTTATTTTTGAAAGGCTTGTTGTATGCCCGCTACCCGCAGTGACCCGTACAATACTTGTATGGAATGTATTTATCGTCACCGCGAGTGTAGGCACTGCACTCTTCCTCACCTGCCGTTTGTCTTGGATTCGTCCTTCCACCGACGCCATCAGATTACCACGCCACTGCAGCTCCCTCGTCTCAGCTCTTCCGAACTGCACTCAGTAGCCACTGGGCGTGTCACCTTCCGTTTGCTCAGCTGGACACGGTTTTTCCAAATGCGGCAGAGGGCTCCGTGAGTATTCCGTTCCCGGTTCGTTTGCACAGCCGGCACCCTCCGGGAAAGCACTATCTCCGGAAGCGTGGTGCCTTAAACTTTCCTTTTTCCACGGAGCCAAATCTTACGAAGAAGGGGTCTTGCTTTACTGGGGAAAGTTAACCAGTATAATTTTCCAATGTTACTCGCTCCAGCCACCAACTCCAGCCGGGTTCGTAAAGAAGACGAGGCAGACCCAACTTGGTGCAGTTTTAGTTTATTTTCTTATTCAACGCCACCAGCCCTCACGACGCGTTTCGGCAGATCCCTGCCTTAATCACAATGGTGCGGTTTATTTTGTCTAATTTCATAATTATATATTTTTTCTTTTACTTCAGTATATGTCGGCAGTTTTCACAAAACTAGGAACACATGTCAAATGGACAAAGTTTTTACTTACTCTAAGTTCTAAAACATGCTTCCCACAATTGGTTTAAAAACATTTGTTAAAAAATGTTTAAAAAAACAATTTATGTCTGAACTATAAAAAATCTGGTCCATTATACCTTAAAATTGTAAAACATTATAATAGATCATATAAATAACCAATTAAGATAAAATTCAACAATTATTATTCCCATCATCTAAAATACACAATATTATACAATTTCATAAATTTTCAAATTTTGCAGATATACCTAATATAACGAGTTGTCAAATTTGTGTACCTCACTTTCATTTCTCATATATGTGGACAGGTTTTTATGTGTGCAGACTGATACATAGATTGTGTAGTATATTGGTTAAAACAGGTATTTGTTTATTTCTGTGCTTAATCATATTTTGCCCGCTATTCTAGATATGTATATAGATGTTCCCCCATATTTAACCCGTTGGGTTGCATGCTGTCCAATAGTAAAATGTAATGAGTCTCCAGACGACGCAGTGCCTCTTCCCTGTCACCTCCCCTTCTTTGAGTGGGGACACTATCTATCAAATAGTATTTAAGATCTTTGGTTTTTCCCCCATGATGTTCCTTAAAGTGACGGGCTACCGGGTAGCTGGGGTCGCTTTTGGTTATTGCCCTGATATGTTGTAATATTCTTTGATAACCCGGCAACTTTGTACTTCCCACATATCTAAGATTGCAGCTGCACTCTGAAACATATACTACATATTCACTTCTGCATGTTAGATGTTGTTTAATTATTTGAGGTTTTGGGCTGAAGGCTGTCATGTAGGTCTTTCTATTTGTTCCAAATGTACAAGCCTTGCAACTAATACATTTGTAGAACCCCTTCCTGACCAATAGAAGTCAGCAGGAGATTTAAACAGCAAGTGGTCAAGTCACCTGAAACATTGCTAGGCATCTGAAGAAGGCCGCCAGGCTGAAATGCATTATGCCGCATATCGAATAAAAGGGCTTCCACTGTCTCCCCTGTGTGGCCTCTGCTTCTTCGTTGCTGGAGGAGATTTGGTGTAATATATATATATATATGTATATATATTCACTGAAAAATCCATAGGTTTGAGACCATATATAGTTAGCTGGATATTTCAATCATACAAAACCATTGAAATTCCCATATATATGTCACGGACCATGTCATGAATGATGTAATATGTGACATCATCAGCAGTGTATTGCGGGTGCGCGAAATATATAGTTAGTGCAACTAACTATATATGGGAATTTCAATGGTTTTGTATGATTGAAATATCCAGCTAACTATATATGGTCTCAAACCTATAGTTTTTTCAGTGAATTTTCAAGGTTTTGTAAATGCAAATTCCTAACTATATATGGTCTCCAACCTATGGTTTTTTTCAGTGAATTTCTTTGGTTTTTAAAAAGCAAATATCTATAGCTGTAAAATATATTCTTTTTTATAATGATTACTTTTTTTTCTATGTATGTAATACAATTTTTGAAAAGTTTAATATGTATTTTTTTTTTTGCCCAGGTGCACTTCTGTTGCGTGCACCGGGCAGTGCATTGGTCAGCGCAGTTTCGTGCAGCGCCCCGGTGCGCGTAATGGAGAGCGCCCGTTAGCGCATTTCCCGCGATGGAAAACAACATCGTGACGCATCGCGTAGCCGTGTGATGCGTTTCATGACGCGCCGCGTAACTGTGACGTATCGCGTTGCCGCGCGATACGTCTTATTTCGCGCTTCGTAAACGCACCCAGAAGCGCTCTAGGGTGCAAACTAGAGCGCGTAACATAAGCGCGCGGGAGAGCGTAACGTAAGCGCAACTGGTCATGTGACTTGGAAATAACACTTTTCATTGGTTCAAAACTTTTTTTTTTCAAATGATGAAAGCCCCCACCTTTTTCCTCACTCTGACTTTCTACTTTGAGAGAGGAAGACCTGTATCTGATTCTGACAATGGCATCATTAGTAGCTGCAACTGGTGGACCCCCTCCAACACCACAACCACCTAGAAAGGAAGGACCACCAGCCCAGTTCCTTGTCCCTGAACAAGAAGAGGATGAGGAGGAAGAACAGGAGGAGGAGGCACAACACAGGCAATTTTTGCCTGAACAGTTAAGACAGAGGCACATAAAAGTGCATTTTATTTGGGACTTCTTCGCCCACCCTCCTGAGCTGAAGAAAGTGAATGCCCCTAAGGTTAAGTGCCTTATTTGCGGAGATATTCTTTCCAGGGGCAATCCCAACAAGAAATATTCATTCGGGAATTATACTATGTTGCGCCACATGCAAAGGTTGCATCCTAATAATCTTGCTCAAGCAGAGGTTCGTGCCATGGCGCAAACTCAGAAGAACCCACAGCCCAGCACCTCCTCTGCCAAAGTATCACATGCAGCACCTGAAGGACAGCAAATGGTGCCCAATATTCAAAAAAATGTTGGCAGTATCAAATTTGTATGTATCTTCTGTGGCAAGACGCTGTGCTATGGGGAACTAAGCGTGACCTTAATATGCAATGCGGCGGAAAACCATCAATGTAACCAAAAGAAGAAGCAATAAATCTTTTTTTTTTGCTCCTGTTGAGCCATTTGTAATTCCTTTTTTTGTTGTTCCCCCAAAAAAACAACAAAAAAATTATAAAAGTGTTCAAAAAAAAAAATGTTCTGAGAAATAATAAAAAAATATAAAACAACAAAAACATTAAAAAAAAGTTCTTTTCAGAACTACCTCCCATTTTAAAAAAATTACTAAAATTTTTAGCACTCTTGACTTCATTTTTCTCATTGGTGCGCTTCCCGGTGCGCGCACCGTTAGCGCAATCAAAAAAAAAGGAAAAAAAAAACAAGAGAAGGAGAGCATAAGAGAAAGAGAAAGAGAGAGTAATATTAAGAGACAGACAGCTAGAGGGAGCAACACAGAGGTACTGTGTAATAAGTAGTAAAACAGTGTAAAGATATAAGAAAGTGTAAGAGAGAAAATGAAACAAATATAAGGCAGTGAAACAAAGAAAGAGAGAGGAAGAATACTAAAGCAGAGGCACATGTAGAATGTGAGTGGCTGTAAAGAGTAAAAGGAAAAAGAAATAATGATGTACAAATAAAAGATAATAACAGAACCAGATTTAAATAACACTGGTGAGGGAGAGAGAGAAAAAAGTAGTGTGCATAACTAAAGAGGGATGAAATAAGATGGATAAAATCGACTAAAGTTAAAACATGTGGATTGACAGTGAGAAAAAACAGAAAGAAGAAAAGAAGAAGTGACAGAAAGGGCATAATTGAAGCAGCAAAGAAATGTAAATAACGTAGCGTGCTTGAACTTCAGGGAGAAAGCATAACGAACAAGTAGTGAAAGAGTGAAGAGACAGAGACAATTACAGTAAGAGAGACAAACTGAGTGAACGGGAGTGAGGAACTGTGAGAACAGAGGGACTGAGAAAAGGAGTGGAAGGAGTGCAGTAAGTAAGTAATAGAAAAGGAATGAGGGAAGAAGCAAAGGAAGGGAACTGAGGGTTAAGGAAATAAAGCAGGGGAACTGATAGAAGTTGAATGTGAAAAATATTAAAACATGTATTTTAAAAATAGAAAACACAAGGCAAAAGGCTGAAAATCATACAATTTTTCAAAGAAATAAAGTCAGAGATAAACATTCAGAAAGGAAAATAAAGTAACGGTGAAAGACAGACAGAGACAAAAAGAAATAGAAATAGAGTAAATTACTAAGAGAATAAAAAGGTGGATAGATTCAGTGACAGAAAAGAAGGATAGAAGAGAAAAATAAACTTAAGATGTGTAAGATACTAAAAGAATGTGAGTAAGGTAAACTAAATAAGGAAATGGTGAATAAGGAAAAGAGAGTGAGGGAGAGAGGGGACAGAGGAAGTGAAGGAAAGACTGTCAGATACAGACTGAGTGAGGCAACAAAAAAAGATAAATGAGTGAGGGTGAGTTATACTAACTGATTGCAACAAAAAAGGTGAACCCAAAAATATTTAATTAAGAAAACAAAGGGAGAAAATAATGGAAAAGAGAAGCAAAGCAGAGGGACTAAAAGTTGAAAAATGGTGCAAGGGAGAAAAGAAAAAGCAGACTTGAAATAGGGAAACAAAGGTTGAAAGATAAGTGGAGTTAGAGTTCAAGGGTGAAAGAGAGTAAAACAAAGGGCAATGTGAGTAAGTAAAGAGGATTGATAGAGGGTAGTAAAAGACGAGTGAGCATGAGACAAAATGAGTACAAATTAAAATTCACAATACAAAGTACAGAATTAATTATACATGTTAAATGGTTTATTTTTGCTGTTCTCAGAATATATCAAATTTCACTAAAAACAGTGAGTTGAAGGTATTCATCATATAACAGCGGGAAAAAAAAAACACAATCAAAATGATTGTGTTTAAAAAACCCATATAATATAACAAATCAGAAATCTGAACTCATCAAAAGTACACTTACTTTCCATGACATCGAATGATATGCTCTGAACAGCTTATCATTGGAAAATACTCTGTTGTGATCTAAGAAATCCGTGCCCGCCACTTTCTGAAAGAAAAGCTCCATCTTTTTGAGGAATATGTTAGAAACTATAAATGACTTTTCGCTCTGTTCCACACTTCTCAACATGGCCAAATAGTGTAAGAGCCATTTGAAATTCTTGAAATTCCTCAAAGCAAATCCCGACATTTTCATTTTTCCCCGACTTTCAGAAAGAAAACGTCGAAAATCACTTTCACAATCCTATACTAGTAATATCTCCCCTTCTGGCTCACTCATGTTTCACATTTCCTATAACACTGATACCGCTTACTATGAAGCACACTTACACAACCTCTATGACTACTACAATTATTTAATTCTCTTGATCACAGTTACTTACAAAGCAATTTAAAACAACAGAGTAAATTATATCAACTCCTCAATCATTATAGGCCAGTTATGTACCTCTATGACTACTTTACATTTTTAATTATCATGATCACTCTTATTCACAAAGCAATTTAAAAAAGCAGACTAAAGTATATCAACTGCTCCAATCTTCGTAGGCCACTTACCTTCCCTAAAATTTTGGTTCTAAAAACACTAGGTAAGAATTTTTTAAGTCAAAAGGCAAACGTTGTTTGAAAGTTAAAACAGAATCATTGCAGAATGACCAGCCTTTTCCAGATTTTAAATAAGCTGTGTAATGTCCTGATGTTGTCGAAGGACCGTCATGATATATAATTGCTGCAGTTACAAAAGTCCTTCCTGATATCGACAACTGTGAAGCCACAAAACTTTTAATTAAAGTTGTCAATTTAGTTCCATCAGGCCTACATCGTTGGAACATTAAAATGACATACTCTCATAACTTTGTATAAATAATGTGGACAGCATTGCAGACTTACATTGGCTACACTCCATGTTTTGATCGGCTGCTTTTACCAGCTTATTAAAGGATACTGATTTACTGTCTGGCAAAGTTAAATATATAAATCTTTCTGAGTCTACACTAGTAGTACTTGATAACCTACAGTTCTCGCAGTCATGCTGCCATTGATAAGAAAGACCAAACAGATAATCTACATCTACACCTTTATCTTGCAATACATCAAGCATATACATTAAAAACTCCTGACAATCCTGCTGAATATTTTGAGAAAATTGCATTTGACCTGAACATTTGTCTAAGACATTTCGAATTTCAGACACACTTTCTATTTTTGTTCTATCACTGCTACCTACATTTCTCTAACACAGAATTCAACAAACAGCAAAATCTTTGATCCGAATTGACCACAATCTGTTCTTTTAAAGTTTGCAGAGAAAAGACAGCATTAACCACTACATTAGCCTAGCAGTTGACACCAGAACTATTTTCAAATTGAAAACCAGCAACATTTTCAACATAATCCATTTTCTTTCTACTTACAATTTCGGGTTCATCTACTTTTCGTCTTTTTGCTACAACCTCGCTACTATTGGTCACATTTCTTCGTTTCCGGCCTACCACACGCTTTTCAAACAAAGGATATTGAGGCAAATGTGGCGCATACTCTCTTCTTAACCTATTATATTCCTTAACACAATCTAGATCTGCACAAATGTTTGTCTCATCACACTCAATCAAGTACAATCCAGATAAAGTTCTGACTCGTGATAATGCCACATATGCCATACCCTCCTTGAACACAGAACTGCCAATATTCACCAAAGCACTGTCTACCCTTAAACCTTGCGATTTATGAATTGTCACCGCATATGCCAAGCAAACAGGAAACTGTTTACGGCAAACTATCTAGCAGAGCAACAACCAATTTCTTGTACTTGCTCAATGCTATTAAATTTAATTTTAAAAAATTCAATACCATCTCTATTTCTGTAATTCACAAAATCAACAATATAACCCATTGATCCATTTACCAGACCTCTTTCAACATTTAAATTCCTTCTCAAAATGATACGGCAAGTTAAGCACACATTCAGAGTCTTTTCAAAACCAGCAGTTTTAGATATACTCTTCTCTAATGAATCCAATTTAGATTTCAAATTTTCTGACAAAATAATTGTTGCTCCCATATGCTCTATTCTATCATTAGCTTCCAGTTTCACAATCTCTTGCTTTTCTAAATTCAACATTTTGTTGTTGAAGATGGAACATTCTTGCAGAGTTGGCATCAAACATATCCCAGATTTCTTCTCAGTTATTTTCTGAAAAATATTCTCTGGCAGAACGTTTTCTTCTGGATACAAATTTGACAGTAATCGTGCATGTAAAGCTTTTTTCCCATGCTCGGTCACTTTTCCAATTCTTACATTTTGTAGAATATTCTTATAATTTTCATCCTTCGCCTGACGTATATTTTCACGCAGCTCTGCATAATTGAAGTTTAACCATATATTAACGTTGCCAATGCTCCCTAGGCACTTCCTGGTATCTTCATGCGTAAGCAGTTTGAACACGGGTTGTCCTTTCACTGGTGTCAGCTGCAGAAGATCACCGAAAACAATGATGTGTTTGCCACCAAATAACACATCATACTCTGTTTTAAGAACTTCTTGCATTCTCAAATGCACAAAGGCAAGCATGACATTGGAAACCATGCCTACTTCGTCAATGATAAGAAGTTTCATTTTCCTCAAGACTCGGAAAACTTCACAACAAGCATCTCCAGATAACTTGTGGTATTGTGGGCCCAACTACCGGCCACCTAATTTCTCTCGGCCCGGTAACTATTGAAGAGGTTCTAACTACGCTAGCGACAATCAAAAGCAGTTCCCCTAGCAACCCGGTGCCCTTACGCATTCTAAAACAAGTGGCCCCCACGATCGCCCCCCTTCTAACTGACCTCATCAATTCATCACTGCTCCAGGGAAAAGTCCCCCCCAGCTGGAAGGCGGCCGTTGTCAAGGCACTCCTTAAAAAACCTTCACTCGACCCCCTGGACATGGCCAACTATAGGCCAATCTCCCTCCTCCCCGGAACCTGTAAAATTACCGAAAGGCTAGTCAACAAAAAGCTCTCGCAGTTTCTAGATACTAACAACCTGCTCAGAAACTCGTAAACCGGATTTCGCCCGGGACAGGGCACGGACATTGCCCTGCTTGCGGCAGTGGAGGAGGCCAGAATCATTTTGGACGCAGGAGGATCAGTGGCAGTGATCCTCCTGTACCTCAGTGCGGCCTTCGACACTGTCAACCACCGGGTCTTAATCCAGCGACTCAAAAACATCGGGGTGGACGGCACCGCCCTGGCCTGGTTCGCATCATTCTTGGGCCATCGCTCCTTCCAGGTTTGGGAGAACGACACCCGCTCCCCCGCAACCCCCCTCCAATGTGGAGTGCCCCAGGGCTCGTCCTTAAGCCCGACATTATTTAATGTCTACATGTCCCCATTGGAGGAGGTGGTCATCCCATTCGGAGTGAAAATCATCAGCTACGCGGATGACACTCAATTAGTGGTGTCTCTATCTCATCCCAACCAGGAACCATCTAACCTCCATAGCTGCCTCTCAGAAATTCAGGGATGGATGAATAGTTCGTCGTTGAAACTCAACGGATCTAAGACAGACATCCTACTCCTTGGCCAAAAGGGGCTTTCCCTTCCCCCTAACATCTGGCCCCTCTGTTTGGGTGAACCTCCAGTCCTCAAGACTGAGATCAAGAGTCTAGGAATCTGGCTAGAAAAAGATCTGTCCTTCAAGACCCAAGCCCAAAAAATCGCTGGGACCTGCTTCGGGCTCCTTAAATCTATCAGGAAGATTCTGCCCCTACTCCCCCTTGTCTCCCAGAAATTGCTCATCCAAGGCCTCATCCTGTCAAGGCTGGACTATAGCAATGCCATCTATTTGGGTGCCCCCGAAGCAACCCTTAACAAACTGCAAAGGATCCAGAACGCCGCAGCTCGGATTCTTACCAACACTCCGGCCAGATCCTCGGCCAAACCAGCGTTGAAGCATCTTCACTGGCTCCCAGTGAGAGAGCGAGTCAAATTTAAGGCCTTCTGCCTGTCCCACAAACTCCTGCAGGACAAAGGCCCCCCCATCCTTAACAAATTCATCAGGCCCTACAAAGCCACAAGATCCCTTCGCTCTGACCACGAACACCTTATCACCACTGTCAGAGTGAAGAGGGCACACACTGGCGGACGGCGTATTTCTGTGAACGCAGCCCGCCTGTGGAATACTCTCCCCCGCACTTTAAGGATGGAACCAGACTACCTTCGGTTCAGAAAACTTCTGAAAACCCTCCTGTTCCCCTGATTTCCTCCCTATGTCACCCCCTCGACTGCCCTGATCTTAGCGCTGGGATGCTTACGGGTTACTACGCGCTTTACAAAACCCAAATAATAATAATAATAAAAATAATATTGTAATTTGTTATCATGCTCCACTGGCAGCATCAGTAGACAATGCAAAGTAATACCTTTAATGTTATGTGCTGCCAGTCCAGTTGGAGCGGTGACAACACAAGACAGCGATGACTCAGTCCTTTTCTGCAGATAACATGAAATTGCTTTAATGAGGAAACTTTTTCCAGTTCCTGCTTCTCCACTCACGTACAGTCGGACAGGCTTCAACGACGTACATGAGCACTCTTTCTTCTCATGACTTAATCCATGATCAATTTGTTTGGTGACTTCGTCATATATTTGCCTCTGCTCAACTTTGAGTTGTCTTTACAAATCTTCTAAGTTAACAGCATCCTCCTGAGCATGTGCCATGGCTCTTTCCACTTCAATCATGGCAGTGGCAGCTTCATTTTCGATAATGGGTCCTTCTAGTGGATCCTGACTCAATGAAATGGAACTCTGACTGTCCTGGGAACTGTCTCTAGCAATCTCGGCTGCAATTGTTGCTTCCTGCTCGATTTCCGCATTCAACATTTCTAGATATTTTGGAAAAACAGGACATTCTATGGTCTCTTTGGCTGCATTGAAAGAGTCTTCGTAACAAAGGAAATCTCCAAGCAGTTCCTCTTCTGAACGCCAAGGCTTGAAGAGTTGCAAAAGAGCTCAATAGCAAAACTCCTTTCTTTCAGGAGATTCGCAACTCAATTTTCGATGATTTAGCAATTGGCATCTTCTTTGCTTCACCAGACATCCCTCAATTCCAATTACAGCATACACTCCTTTATCGATATCTTCTTTAATGTTCCTCTTGAATATGCAGTTTTGTAGTACTTCATAGAGACAAACGTTCTCGAGGTGACTGCTTCTATTTGGATAATATGTATCCAACATATTGGTCTTCAAGATATCTGTACTGTTTGGCTCCTTCTCCGCCAAATATTCAATTTCCCGTACAGGTTTTAGAACTCGATTTCGTGTTGCAGCAAGACCAAGACTCACCCAAATTATACTCCTAGATTTGGCATAGAGAGTTGCTGAAGATAACCGATCAGAACATTCGTAAGCTCTGATTTCTCGATGCAAAAACATCATCAGACTGAAACTGTACAACTTCTTACTGAGGCTTTTTTCATGTGAAATGTCCTCCCACATATCCTTCAGTTCTGTCTTTTCTTTTTTTGTGATGTAAGACGTCACATATCGAGCCACAGCCATTCAGTTGTCAGCCACAAACTGTTTATCCATGTTAGCATTCCACATGGACAAAATCACTGGGTGTAGTCGTTGATGTACTTCGACTCTTCGTTTCTTTTCAAATTGTATGTATTTTTAGGTGATTTCCTCGTCACATTATGCCGCAGTGAAGACATCAAATTGTTCACTCTTCCTTTAGATATCACTGATCGTGGAAACCCAAAACGACATTTTGTGTAGAATGTGTCCTTGTTTCTGAATTTTCGACGACACTACTTTCCACAACGATGGGATTGAAAGCGTAAAACTTTTTCTCTTAAATGTTTGTCTTCATTTGTCTTTGGAACAGCACATGTGGAATACTGTTCTATAAAACTCATCACTAGGTCATCTGGATCTGTTCCAAATTTGGGTGCATCTTTGATCCATAGCAGCATATGTATATGAGGAGCACCTCTTGCTTGATACTCCTTTCTCCAAAAGAAATCCAACACCTCTCCAAGAGGTGGATTTTTCATGTTCGTGATGAAAGGCATCATAGCTTCAAATCTATGATTGAAGTACCTGCATACATTGACTGGATCCAAAGAGCACAGTTCTCCAGGTGTCTTGAATTCAATATTTTCAATGTTTCCATTTGCCTCTCGTAGAAATTCAAGTAATCTTCCCAGCCATACTCGGCACAGCTGAGAGGGAGGAACCATGTGGGAGTTCCTAAGTTCCTCAGCATACATTTTAAGTCACCATGACGACGGTACCAATACTCATTAGTACCACGCTGACATGCCATGAGATTAATCAGGTAAGAATCCAAAATACTGTCTTGCACATTGACTTTATCCATAAACTCCCTTGC
Organism: Lissotriton vulgaris; assembly: GCF_964263255.1. Classification (NCBI taxonomy): domain Eukaryota; kingdom Metazoa; phylum Chordata; class Amphibia; order Caudata; family Salamandridae; genus Lissotriton; species Lissotriton vulgaris. Next base: position 25,793 of record NW_028255270.1, read on the forward strand.
CGAGATATTTTGCAGCTGTACACCACTTTTCAGAATGTGGTTCCCTGCATAAGACAGTCCAGACAGATCACTTTCATACAGCAGATGAAACAAATAGTGAATGCATTGACGAAACCTAGGATCTTCTGCATACAATCGTAAAGTTCGGTATTCAGAAGCAGGAATTTTATCAGGTCGCTCATCATATCGTCCTCCTCGACCTGTTGGAAATAGCTGTGGAAAACACCGAGCTTCCAAACTTTCCTCCCAAACACTAATGGGACTCCCTTTGGCTTGTTTCATTTGAAACAACTCAATAGCATTCCCCATGACTTCTTTGGAATGCAAAGGATGAACACTATAATGTTCATATATTTCTTCATTTTTAGAGGCATCAAATTTCTCAATTTGTCCAGCACACAAATTGCTGTCCTCATCTTCACTTAGTTCCTCTTCTGCAAGACATACATTCTTGTAGTACTCATTGTTTTTCATCAAATACAACGTTGCCTTTTTGACTTTCCTAACATCCACTAAATCTTGCCAGATTTTCTTACTCTTTGTTCGAACCACATTAACTAGGATAACCAGAGGTTCCTCTTCCACTTTCTCTACACCAATTGTATCAATATTTTTCTTCAAATCGAGAGGCAAATAAACAACTCTTCCCTTTAATCCTCTCTGTAAATCTGAAGGAGGCAATTTCCCTTTCTTAGGCTCCATTCGAACAATAGCCTGGAAAGATGGACACTTTGAATCAAAATAGATTCATAAGTATTTAAATCCTTCAGTTCAGAAGGAATGTCAACCAACTCCAGATTATTATGAACCGCTCTAGCAGGCATCCGGTTTTGATTTAATTTGTTAAACCAATAAGTACACATACGTTGATCCGATCCCAAATCAAAAGAATTTTCTACCATCAAGTAAGTTGCAAAATCCTTCCATTCACTATTGTTTTCCATTTCGCTTTTTGCATATAAATCCACTAACTTAGTCTGATTCTTATAATAAGTCTGTTGACAACACACACAAGTAAAATTAGGCCTCTCTCTTGATTTCACCTTAAACGTGGAAATTTCCTTGTGAAACTTATCTGTACTGGAAATCTGTACACTCTCTTCCACATTACCTTCTTCTACTGCGTCCATTTCAACATTGTCCTCTTTACTAGCAAAGTAACAAAACTCAATTTCTTCACAAATATTCTTCACATCTACTTCAGAACCATGCAAAAGAGCACTGCTTATTTGTTTAACCCCTTAAGTGCTGCCTCGGTGCGTTGGCCGACGGCAGCACTACCTCCCCAGTGCTGCGCACGACCATTGGACGTCCATTCAGCACTAGTTCCAATGGACAGCGCAGCACTGGGGAGGGATGTTTAATAGCAGCTATGAGGTTAAGCATAATTGCTGGACTCTTATCATAATACAACATTCTCACTAATTTCCTCACTTTATTATGATGCACTGCTAGCATCCTGAAATGATGAAAAACTCTCTGGCATACTCTCCTGGAAAGACAAGCCAGTGAATGACCATGCAAACCTGTCACTTCTCTCACTCTGCAAGGATCTAATTCTTGCAACAACTTCATTTTCTGTTTTAAACTTTTCTTATTGTATGTCCGTACAAAATCACAAAGCAAATTGATGGAATCCTGTCGCACACTGCAAATAGTACTACACTTCCAGGTGTACACTGGACCCTTAGGACGTCTCCCTAAAACTTCATCAGCTAACACCTCTTCTGCCTCTGTAGACACAAGTTTTTCTTTTTCAACCGGACAACCGTCTTTCACCTCATGTGCTCGACCACTGGTGTCAATTGCATACACCAAATTATTGTCCTTGAAGTAACTCTCCTCATTAAAAAATACCTCACAACTTGAACTATGCATCCATTCTCCTGAAAAAACTTCACAAAAATTAGAACGATTAACTATTCTCTTCCATCTACTATTTGATTTGAAATCATAAATTGCCTTGTTTAGTTTCCTAATTCTATTGATTACCAAAATAAATAACTTTCGCTTGATTTCGAAAGCCTGATCAATAATTTTCTCTACATTTTTCTTTTTCTTATAAAAAGCCACTTTCTGTTGACCTTTCTTAACATTTTTTAACGAATTGACAATTATCCTGTTGAGGAACATTCGTCTACGAATGTCCCTAAACTGATTTTCCCTTCTACTGCCATGCACAGAGTTATCTCCTGCTCTAGCAGTAACATTTTTGAGGGGCCTTTCCTTCCCGTTTAAATTGGCTCTCTTCTTCTGGACTAAAACGTTTTCTGTAGGAATACTTTTTCTTCTACAAATATTTCTTTAAAAAGACTTTGTTGTTTACCAGGAGTTTTTTTTGTGACTTGACAAGTTTTTATTGTAGAGGACTGCTGCAATGCTTTTCCAAGGTGGGCTGTAAGTCGCTTAGCTTCTTTTCTTCTCCTCTGCCTTGAGGGCATTTTTGAATTTTCAAAAGATCTTGAGTTGAATCTGTGGTAAATTTAAAAATAAATGTTATTAACCACTATTACCAAACAGTAAACCAATAACAATAGGCAAACAATTAACACACTAGTTATCAATTCTACCTACGGTAATGTAACATCATAGACAAATTATAAGCACAGAAATAGTAGCAGTGGAGTCGAGTAAATGTCCAGGCCTACAGAGGAAGTGAGTAATGTCCACTGCACTCTTGGACGCATGCCTCACCTCCTCTGTTTCCCTGGACAGGCCTAAACCTCATTTGCACAATGTGATTCCTAATCTAAGGAAACACAGGTGATATAATTGTAAATATTTTTGCTCATTTCACAATCACATCACCTGTGTTTCCTCAAATTAGGAATCACATTGTGCAGATGAAGTCAAGCATATCCAAGAGTACACAGAAGGTGAGGACTGTATGCAACAGTGCAATGGACATAACTCACTTCCTCTGACACTTACACAAGCCTCAGCTACTCCAAGCCCACTAGACAGTCCTAAATGTATACAGTTTAAACTGACGGTATCAGGTTGCAGATAAAGTGAGGCATATCCTGAGGTTCAGAAGAGGTTGGGCCTGCTCAAAGTTGCATATAAAATGTCTGTGTGTTCAAGCATACCGAAAAGGTAAGTACTGTGTAGAAGTACAAACGAGGTGAGTCCTGTCCACTGCACTCTTGGACGCAGGCCTCAACTCCTCTGTTTCCCTGGACAGGCCTAAACCTCATTTCCACAATGTGATTCCTAATGTAAGGAAACATAGGTGATATAATTGTAAAATGTGCAAATATTTTTGCTCATTTCACAATCACATCACCTCTGTTTCCTCAGATTAGGAATCAAATTGTGCAGATGAGGTCAAGCATATCCAAGTGTACACAGAATGTGACGGCTGTATGCAACAGTGCAATGGACATAACTCACCTCCTCTGACACTTACACAAGCCTCAGCTCCTCAATGCCCCCTACACAGTCCTAAATTTATACAGTTTAAACTGACGGTATCAGGTTGCCGATAAAGTGAGGCCTATCCTGAGGTTTAGAAGAGATTGGGTATGCTCAAAGTTGCATATATAATTTAAGTATGTTCAAGGGTGCAGAAAAGGTAAGTACTGTGTAGGAGTACAGAAGAGGCGAGTCCTATCCACTGCACTCTTGGACGCAGGCCTCACCTCCTCTGTTTCCCTGGACAGGTCTAAACCTCATCTGCACAATCTGCTTACTAATCTAAGGTAATACAGAAAACAGGTGATCTGATTGTAAAATAAGCAAACATATTTATTTATACATACAGACACTATGGGCCTCATTTATGAAAAGTGACGCATTGCTGTGAGAAGACAGCTATGCGTCACTTTGCACTGTGCCCTCCTTGCTACACCAATGATTCATCATATTTAGAGTGTGACACATCATTGCGCAAGGCGTTACTCATACATCATAATTTCTGACATATCTGTATGGTGCAAAAGTGACGCATTGCTGGAGAGTGTCACAAAAGTGACGCAAATCCAGCAATGTATCCTTTCTCATGGGGCAAGCCCCATGTGAAAGGGCCTACATCAGTCTTGCGCCTGCTGTGAGGCAGGAATAACATATTCACGCATTTGTGTCCTAGAAGTGGGGCAGTGAAATCTCATAGATTTGACTGCGGCACTTCTACAACCCAATTTTGCATCAAAACGCCCTCTTGCATACATTATATCTGGTGTAGGTATAATGTGGTGCAGGGGTTTACAAAGTAATGCATCTACCTAAAGGCGTCACTTTGTAAATATGGTGCAACAAAGCACAAGTTTTACGCCACTGGTGCATCAAAAAAAGTGACGCACCAGCGGCGTAAAACTGATGTGGAGTCTCATAAAAGAGAAACCTTATGTATTCCTTCTCAGAATTTTACTAGCCTTTCATTTACCCCAAAATCGTTTTAAAAAGTAAATTTTTAAACAAGATCAAAGGTCCTATGTACAAGCATTTCATTTCGCTACTGAAACCTCACTATTTAACCTACAAACAAATTCCTCTATCTAGCAAATGTTGTTACCAAGCATTATCAAAATAGTAGACACAAACCAACAGGGGTTTTCAAAGTAATGCATCTACCTAGAGGCGTCACTTTGTAAATATGGCGCAACAAGGCACAAGTTTTACACCACTGGTGCGTCACAAAAAGTGATGCATCAGCGGCGTAAAAGTGATGTGGAGCCTCATAAAAGAGAAACCTTATGGATTCCTTCTCAGAATTTTACAAGCAATTCATTTACCCCAAAATCGTTTTTAAAAGTACATTTTTAAACAAGACCAAAGGTCCTATGTACAAGCATTTCATTTTGCTACTGAAACCTCACTATTTCACCTCCAAAAAAATCCTCTATCTAGCAAATGTTGTTTTCCAAGCATTATCAAAATAGTGGACACAAACCAACATTAAAGAAACACAATCAGCTCCCTAATCTGAGGTAACACTAAAGACTTGATTGTCAAAGATTGAAATGTATTTATTTAAAGAAGCAGACACCATTTTTTCCTTCTCAAAATTATAAAAAGCATTCCTTTTCCTCAAAATAACATTACACATCATATTTTAAAAACACAGCACAGGTCCTATGTACAAGCACTACAAGACTCTACAGAAACTTCTCAATTTTACAGAATACAATATTTCAAAGCAGCAAATTCTTTTCATTATACATTTCATTAAAACTTGACAGAAAGCAACTTTTAAAAAAGGCATTCTGCTTCTAAATTTTAAAATTAAGTTCTTGTCTTCCAAGTCTGTGTATGGTTCAAATATATTCATTTTAAGAAGCAAACACTAATTATTCCTTCTCAAAAATGCTTAATGCATTCCTTTTCTTAAAAAACGATTTTCACAACATAATTTAAAAACACAGCACTGCTCCTATGTAGAAGCACACCCTGTCAGCACTAATATTTCGAATTTTCCCAAAATACAACTTCTCAAAGAAGCAAAGTCTTTTTGTTAAGCATTATAAAAAAACTTGACACAAAGCAACATTTAAAAAACACAACCTGCTTCCTAATTTTCTCAATAAAAGATACTAGTCTCCATCTAAAATAAATGAATCTTTTCTCACCTTTACAAATGCTTTTGTAGTTTGAAAACAGTCTCTCACACACACCAATTTTTCTTATGCAGAGCAAAAGGTATGCACTTCAGAGCCTGCAACCAACAATGGCACAGAAATGCTGTTATTCTACACACATATCCCTCATGTCACCCAATCAAAACTCTTTCCTCACTTTTTTCAAATCAACGCCCTTCCCCCCTCTGCCCTTTCTGCCTTTTTTCCAAAGCAACTCCCTCCTGACTGACCTCTCATGTTTAGAAGTTCATACTACAATGTTTCAACTGAACTCTGACCTCTCAGTACACCTGCTAATCCAAGCAATGTTTCTTAAAATGATTTTTTCTTAACCATTCAAATTACATCTTTCAAAGAACACAACCATGCACCCTAACTTTCAGTTTTCAGCAATTGAAATCCACCAATCACTGCTAGTGAATTAATTGCACTGAAACTCCACAGTTTTTTTTCTATGCAAACTCCTACTGTTTCAACTGCCATTTCATTCCCACACTTCATCTGACTGCAGCAGAACCTCTTCTCACCATGTATTCTGTCTGGATACTTGGACATAGTTACATCCACTGGGCTCAAAGGTACGCTGATAACAGAAATTTACACAACCTCAATTTACCAAATGTGGACATCAAGTGGATTGGCCAGAGAGGATTGAGATCTCACCAATTAATACCATTGGTGAAAACCTTTTTGCATCTGCCAAACCCTGACCTCTTAATACTGCACTGTGGTGAAAATGACTTGGGCACTATGACTGGAGTTGGTTTGGAAATGCTTTTAAAGGACACCTTTGATCAATTGATGACACTTTTTCCTCAAACTGCCTTGGTGTATTCAAATATATGCCAAAGACAGAAATGGAGGTGGTCCAATCAATTTTGTCCACAAATTGAGAAAGCGAGGAAACATGTAAATAAATCTGTTTCTGCTTACATGAGAGACCATGGAATGGGCTCCATATACAACAATAACTTGCGTTGCTACATGCAAGATATCTACAGAGGAGATGGTGTGTACTTCTCAGATGAGGGGAACAGAGTTTTCCTCCAAAATGTAAGACTGTGTATTGGTACCTACTTATAAGTACCTAAATGTTCCACAGAACCCAAAAGCTCTTTTCAGAGCTACCCTAACTATAATCACTCAAAATACATTTTAAATTTAACTTTTTTCACTATTTTTCACCATTTTACGCTTTCCGGTGCGCTAACAGGTGCGCGCACCGGGCGCTAACCGCTCGAATTTATTTTAAAAAAAATATATTTTTTTTTTACATATATGGGCCTCCACAGCCACGCTCAGAAAACCTAGGGGGCCAGGGGTGTCAACCGTGCTGCCTTTTGCCCATTCCCATCGTTGTTTGTCCTCCATCTTGTGTCTAAATTCGAACGAAACACGAAATGGCGGACTTCCGTTACGCTGTCGGTAAACCTACCGGTGCGCGCACCGGAGCGCGCAATGGCAAAAAAAAATGTGGGAAGTTAATTTACAAAAAAAGCACTGCAGACACTTTCACCAAATTTGAAATAGTCCCTACTACATACCAGTCCCTACCATTTTCCCAAATTTGAAGGAATTCCATCAAGCCATTCAGGCTGTAGCCCTGTCTAAATATCCTGAGGTAAATTACATGGCAAAAACACATTAGAAAGAGTTGACATTTTCAACCAATGATAACATTACTTTAAGTTGTATTTTTATGTGCTGACATTTGATTGGTTTGGTACATGAATATATATGAAAAATAGGAGGGAAAGACAGCCATTTTGACTGGAACTCCCTGAGGCACATTTACAGAGCATTTCCTGAGAAACCAAAGACACTTTTCCAAAGGTAAGTTAATAGTTTCTAAGGAGAAATATGTTGTGCACCTAAAGTTATTTTTATAAAAACGTTTTCTGTTAGATATTTACTGTCCCTCAGTTATAGTTATAGATTGAGTTAGGCTTCTCTGTTGTAGTCATGGATTGAGTTAGACTTCATCACATGCAGTACTTTATATTTCTGCTTCCTGCCTTGTACAATACACTGCCCAAACATAAATTCACTCTTAAAAACTCAGAACTATGTTGTACACGTTAAGTTAAAAATAAAAATGTTGAAGTTTCTTACTTAAACTCTATTTCTCTCTCTCTTTTTATTCTACCTTAGCAGCAATTATGGATAAAGAAGCACAGGAACCCAAAGTACAATCAGAAATACAAGACAATATTGACGATTTTTTTAATGTGACAGTGGACGAACAACTGTTGGAATTTATGGACAATTATGAAAAACAAGAGACAATTTATGAAAATAAAGATCATGAAATTCCAGATGAAGTAATACTTAAAATTTCCAAAGATTATTAAAATTAATATCAATAACATTTTATTTATAAATTAAAAATTGTTTGAGACATTATTCATTTGATTTCCAAATGTAAGATATAATAGTAGAGTAATTATAAAAAAAAGTCAGACTCATGGTAAAGAGTACAACATTTTTATATTACTATGTGCTCAGGGAGTGCTCAAAGGATCTGTTTCTACTTTCATGACAGACTATGTTATGGATTCCATATTAGAACATGCAAGATATCTACAGAGGAGACAGTGTACATTGAATTTAAGAATATGCATTGGTACCTACATGTTGGTACTTAAATCACCCACACAACACAACAGCTCTATTCAGAGCTACCCTACCTCAAAGCACTCTAAAATATTATTTTACTGTTTCTCTTGGTTTTCCCCTTGTTACGCTCCCCAATGCGCTACCCGGTGCGCGCACCGGGCGCTCCTCCCGTGAAAATCGAAATTTAAACTTTTTTTTTGCCCCACGGGGCCCTTTTATGGCCCCCACATCAAACCTAGGGGGGCAGGGGGGGTCTACCCTACCCCCTTTCAGTTATTTGCCCCTTCGTTTTTGGCACCTCTTGTCTCTCTTTCCTACCGAGACACAAGTTGGCGGCCGCTCCGGACTGTTTCGAATGTTTACAGACACCCAAGAGCCAATCAGCTTTCCCCGCGCAAGTCGCGTTGCATGCCCGGTGCACTCCCCGGTGCGCTCTCCGGTGCGCGTACTGGGGCGCGGCTATAGATATATATATTTTTTGAACCTAAATTACTCAAAAACCACTGGAGCACATATCTTGAGACCTAGCAAAGGCTCATTGGGCAAACAGTCCCTACAATTTTGCAAAGTTTCGTGGAAATCCATTCAGCCGTTCGAGCTAAAAGTGAGTCCAACCACCCTATGGAAAACTCAATGTTAAAAACACGTTTTGGAACCCCCCTTTTTTCTCGGCCCCCACTTTACGAAACCCCCCCAAACTTTCAGGGGACGGTCGGAGACAAAATGTGCCATTTTCCTGAAAATTTCAGCCAATTCCGTCAATCAATGTTAAAGTTATTCAACATAGAATTTTCAGAAATCCCTATTCAAAAAAATCCTAACTATATATACCTACTGGCGACCGCCAGTAGGTAATATATATATATTACCTACTGGCGGTCGCCAGTAGGTATATATAGTTAGGATTTTTTTCCTATGGGATTTCCGAAAATTCTATGTCGAATAACTTTGGCGTTTGTGGACGGAATTGGAAGAAATGTTCAGGAAAAGGGCACATTCTGTTTCTGAGCAGCTCCTGAAAATTTGGGGGGTTTCGTGAAGGGGGGCCGAGAAAAAAGGGGGGTCCTAAAACGCGTTTTTCCCATTCATTTTTCCATAGGGCGGTTGGAATCACTTTTAGCTCAAACGGCTGAATGGATTTATACGAAACTTGGCAAAATTGTAGATTTGGTTTGCCCGACGTGCCTTTGCTATGTCTCAATATATGTGCTCCAGTGGATTATGAGAAATTAACATTTGAAAAAACAGATATATCTGTGACAGCGTCCCGGTTAGCGCCCCGGTTCGCGTACCTGACGCGTAACGGAACTTCGCGAGGAGAAGCGGATTGGCTCCCCGGTGACTGTCAACATTCTAAACAGTCCGGAGTGGCCGCCATCTTGTGTCTCTGTAGGATCGAGACACAAGAGGTGGAAAAAACAAAGTGGGAAATGAGCATAAGGGGGCAGAGTACATCCTCCCTGACCCCCTAGGTTTGATGAGGGGGCTTTAAAAAATTATTATCATTTTTTTTGCGGGGGAAGCGCCCGGTACGCGCACCGGGAAGCGGTCCGGGGAGCGTAATATACGGAAAAAATAATGAAAGAATGTTCCAATATTATATGTTTATTGAGTGTTCTTTTTGTTGTATTTTTTTTATTTTTTTTATTTAAGTACCAACATGTAGGTACCAATGCAGAGTCTAAAAATAAATATACACCGTTTTCTTTGGAGATATCTTGCATGTTGTTTCAGAAGTTATTGTGGTATATGGAATTCATAGCATAGTCTGTGAGGAAAGCAGAAAGAACATGGAGGCAGGAGATGATAAAGAGATGTTAAATACACATTGGAGATAATATAGTGGGAGAAAGGAAGTAACTATGAGCAAACTTACTATGTAACACGAAAAAAGTTGCACAGTATATTTTAAGTCTCAGTTTATATTTTATCTTTTTGGGTACTATTTCATAATTTTCATATTAAAAAGAATAATGTCTCAAACAATTTTAACTTTTAAAATTTAAATTTATTGTTCTGATTTTTCATAATCTAAGAGAATTTGTAGCATTAAATCATCAGGAATGTCCTCCTTTTCATTCCAAGAATCACATTCACATTCTTCAACACATTTCATTAATTCTTTGTCTAATGTGTCATCCAAAAAGTCAATTTCTTCATTTTCTTCCTTTGGATTGTTTTCAATCTTAATTTGAAAGGAAATATTATTTTCTTTCTGTTGTGCTTCCATTTTCTTGCTGTAAATTGCATTAAAAAAATATATCAGTGGAGATAGGGCACTGTTGGGTTTAAGTTCACAAAGGTGCTTGTGAGTTTTTAACAGTGAAGTAATCTTTGGGCAGTGCATGGTTTCAGGCAGGAAGTAAAACTATTAAAAAGTGCCTGTGATGAAGCCTAAGTGAATTCATAATTATACCACAGAAGCCTAACTCAATCAATAATTTAAATAATTAAGTCTTTCTCAATGACTAACTCTTATAGAGGGACAGTATGTAACTTTCTGAAAACGTTTTCCTTATTTAATTTAAAGTGCATAACATAGTTCTACTTTCATATTTTTAAAATTATATCTTACCTTTGAAAAAGAAGTTAAAGTTCACAGTCAAAATGCTCTTGAAATGTACTTCAGGAAGTAGTAGTCAAAATGGCTGTGTTTCTCTCTCTTTCTTTATATATATTCAGGTACATAACCAATCAAATGTCATGAAATATTAGTAGAAAATGAAAGTAATATTTTAATTGGTTGTCAATTCTAACACTTCATATGTGTTTCTGTCATGTAATTTACCTCAGGATATTTAGTCAGTCCTACAGCATATTTTTCTCAATGGAATTCCATCAAATTTGGGTAAATGGTAGGGACTGCTATATAGTAGGGCCTATTCTATATTTGATGAAAGTGTCTCCAGTGGTTTTTCTGTAAATTACTATCCCACCTTTTTTTAGCGAGCGCTCACCGGTGCGCGCACCGGTACACGAACCGGCAGCATTATGGGAGTCCACCATTTTGTGTATCGGTAGAATTGAGACACAAGATGGAGGGGAAACAATGTTCGGAATGGGTAGAAGGGGGCACGGTAGACACTTTGTGACCCTCTAGGTTTTCTGAGGGGGGCTTAGGACGCTCATATAGGCAAAAAGAAAAAAAAGAAAATTGAAAAATTTCGCTGGGGAGCGCCCGGTACGCACACCGGTAAGCGAACCGGGGAGCGTACTTTGATGAAAAATAGTGAAAAAAGTTAGAAAAAGATTAACGTTTAGAATGATCAGAGGTAGGGTAGCTCTGAAAAGAGCTATTGGGCTCTGTGGCTGATTTAGGTACCTACAAGTAGGTTCCAATGCACAGTTTTAAATTTAGGAGGAATATTCTATTCCCCTCATCTGAGAAGTGCACACCATCTCCTCTGTAGATGTCTTGCATGTTGTAATGCAAGTTATTGTTGTATATTGAACCCATTCCACAGTCTCTCATGTAAGCAGAAACAGATTTATTCACATGTTTCCGCGCTTTCTCAAATTGTGGACAAAATTGGTTGGACCAGTTCCATTTCTGTCTTTGGCATATATTGGAATATACCAAGGCAGTTAGGGGAAAAAGTGTCATCAATTGATGAAAGGTGTCCTTTAAAAGCATTTCCAGACCAACCCCAGTCATAGTGCCCAAATCATTTCCACCACAGTGCACTATTAAGAGGTCAGGGTTTGGCAGATGCATAAAACAATTATAATTAAAACATATAAAATATATTTTTCTTTTAAAAGAAGAATACATTTTACAGCTTTTGATATTTGCTATTAAAAAAACCATTGAAATTCACTGAAAAAACCATAGGTTATAGACCATATATAGTTAGGAATTAGCATTTACAAAACCTTAAAAATTCACTGAAAAAACCATAGGTTATAGACCATATATATTATGGATTAGCATTTACAAAACCTTATTTTACTCGCACAAAACCATTGAAATTCGCATATATACTTAGTTGCACTAACTATATATCGCGCACCCGCAATCCACTGCTGATGATGTCACATATTACATCATTCATGACATGGTCAGTGACATCACTGATGACATCACTGTTGACAACTCAAATGACATCACTGACAACATCACTAATGACATCATTCATGTGATAATACGATGAACCTCTTCAGACTCTAATATAACCTTAGATACACTCAGTGTAAACAGACACTCACAGACTGTCACTCTTCCATGGAGTTACTCACACACCTAGTCAGTCATGCAAAGAATCAATCACACTTCCATTTCCTCAACTATACAGTTATACGCACCTTACTTATTCAAACATATAGTAACACATATTTACTCTTTTATACAATCCTTGATTGAAGTTCACAATGATCCATACAGCCACTCACACATTCACTGGCTCTTATGCACAGTTATTTATATATGTCAACTCTCACATGTACTGTGTTTTACATATGTACTTACTTTGACATGTAGCACTGAGATATCCATTCACTGACCAATACACTCATGCACACAGTCAACCGCCCATACAGCTGTTTCCTCATGCACTTTTGAACCCATACATCTAGTGAATCAACTGCTCACACATCTATGCACATAGTCATACACCTAGCAGCCACCCACACACATACTCAGTCTCCCATACAAATACTTGGGCAACCATTCAATAACCCATATAGTTACTCATATAGCTACTGATTAACACATGCAGCAGTTTACAGAACAACAGACATAATGATGCACAAATTAAGACAGTTTAGTCACTAACCCATGCACTCAGTGAGACACATTTAATCACTCTCTCATACAGTCAGTCATGCACCTACTAAATCCTTCATCCAGACACTTATACATCCACTCATTCTTCAATATGTAAGACATATTTTAACTTTACAGAAACATACAGTCACTGGATGATGTTATCAGTGATGACATCAGTGATGTCACTGACCATGTTATGAATGATGTAATATGTGACATCATCAGCAGTGGATTGCGGGTGCGCGATATATAGTTAGTGCAACTAACTATATATGCGAATTTCAATGGTTTTGTGTGAGTAAAATAAGGTTTTGTAAATGCTAATCCCTAACTATATATGGTCTATAACATATGTTTTTTCAGTGAATATATATATATATATATATATATATTACCTACTGGCGTTCGCCAGTAGGTATATATAGTTAGGATTATTTGTCTATGGAACTTTTGAAAATTCTATGTCTAATAACTTTGGCGTTTGTGGACGGAATCGGCTGAAATTTTCAGGAAAATGGCACATTTTGTTTCTTGTTTCTGAGCAGCCCCTGAAAATTTGGGGGGTTTTCGTCAAGGGGGGGCCGAGAAAAAAGGGGGGTCCCAAAACGCGTTTTTCCCATGTTAATTTCCATAGGGCCTTTGGCCTCACTTTTAGCTCGAACGGCTGAATGGATTTGCACGAAACTTGGCAAAATTTTAGGGACTGTTAGCCCGATGTGCCTTTGCTAGGTCTCAATATATGTGCTCCAGTGGATTTTGAGAAATTAACGTTCAAAACAAGATATATATCTGTAACAGCGCTCCGGGCTGCGCTCCGGTCCGCTTACTTTTCGCGAAACGGAACTTTGCGATGCGAAGCTGATTGGCTCCCCGGTGTCTGTCAACATTCTAAACAGTCCGGAGCGGCCGCCATCTTATCTCTCGGTAGGATCGAGAGAGAAGAAGAGGTGAAAAACGAAGGGGGAATTTAATGAAAGGGGGCAAGGTATACCCCTCTTGACCCCCTAGGAATATTGTTGGGGTTATTAAAGGGTCCCGTGGGGAAAATAAAAAAAAAATTATTTTTCACAGTAGAAGCGCTTCACGGGCCGCGAACCGGGTCGCAAACTGGTAGTGAAACGGGAATTCGCCATTTTGTGTTTCGTTTTAATTAAATTACTAGGTATAAGGGGGTGCGGGAGACGTATCCTAATCCCTTATGTTTTCTGAGGGTGGCTGAGGAGGCTCATATATGTTGATACATGTCTTCCAGCGGCTGTGCGTGAGCTTTTTTTTTTTTGCTGCGTGACGTCTGTTAACGTTCGATTCGATGGAAATCAGGAAGTGTTGACCGCCAATTTGTCAGTGCGATAAAATATTTTGTTATAAATGAATCCTTATTGATAAACATTGTCTGCGCCATCTTGCCTTTTTTCCAATGCCACAATTTTGTCGTGCACGGCAGCCATTTTAGATGCCAGGCCGGTCCCAGGCTATCTATTAATCAAAAAAGAATGGACACTTGTATCTGCAAAAACCATTAGTTTTTATCGAAGACCCTCATAGACATCCTGGAGTTGTTATAGCGGTATATCTTTTCATCCGCCCCATCAGGAGTCTTGGCATAGTCATCGGATCAACGATTGACGTGCAGCATGCCTGCCTCACCCGAGGCTACTTCTGGTGTGTGCAGAAGTGTCCAGAAATGAAAAGCAAAATATTTAAAAACATAAAGACTTAGCCTAGAGGACTTGGTTTTTAATCTGAAAAATGACTAGTCTTTAGTAATTAAAAAGGATTTGGATATAGCGGTAGTTGGGTTACTGAACTACCATATCACTTTTGACAGAAGTCGACATGTTTCAGCTCTTCCGGCCCACAGAGGGTCAATGGAGCTTTCGTCAGGACAAATAACAAACAGTTAAACATATATCACATACACCCTTTATGTGTATGGTGAGAATAACACAACGGAATTTCCGATCTGTGAAAGAAACCAACACGGTAATTGTGTCAACAGTGCATTAACTGGGTAAAGGCAGACAATACAGAAATTAGCATTACTTGATGCCGAAACGGGAGTAAACCATATTGTGGCTTAGCTCTCGAAAAGAGAGTACATAGGAGAAAATTCATGGGTGGATACTTCCAGGCTTTATGGTTAGAAATCTATGGCATTGTGATATTCGCAGGGCTTTTGTTCAGGGTAAGGTGCGGAGTTCAAAAAATAGAGGTGATATGGTGACGAATAAGATTTAAAGGTAAAGCGGCATAGTGACTATACATATCGCCGAGTACAAGTCTATACACAACTAGTGAAACGTTATACACGACAACGGCTCGCATGTGCAGTGAGACGCGGGTGTTGGGAGACCTGGGTTTTACTAGAGGGGTTTACAACATATGTGGTTTGTGTTACCAACTTCATGCACACCCCAACGAAAACCCGTAAGGTACCTGATGTTTTCAGAGGTATGGTATCCAACAGGAAATCAGAGTCGCATCTGGATTTACTCTGTATTCGGGATAATGTACATTCATTCAAGTTAGTATAGGTCGTCACCTTACCTCATTTCTTCGGGAGAACTCTAAAAACGCCATTCTTACCCATGCGGCACCAGTCTGTGGGCCTTGTGCTGACTCTGCCCCTGGTTGTGGGCGGGTCATGAATTTCTGGTTCTTTATAGGCCAACAACACAAAGAAAGGACCAGTTGTTGTAGTTTTTTAGGCCACTAAACAGAATTGGCGTAAGGGGATTACGGGACCTGTTCGTACATCTGAGGATCAGAGATACAGGGTGTTCATAAGTCAAGATGTAGATCACTTTAGTTAAGTTGATTCCACGGAATGTGGTCATTCATTCCTATTTCATCTGTCTTTAAGCGATCAACCCATCTTTGTTCTTTATTAAAAAGAACTTGTTCTGCGTTTTGATCCTTGATTTCAAGCATTTCTAGTACCGTCCACTTCAGCTCATCACATGTATGTCCAGCTTCTATGAAGTGGGTGCACAGTTTTGTGGAGTTCTTCTTCAATCTTACATTACTCCGATGTTCCCCTATGCGGAGTTTGACTTTCCGGCAAGTCATGCCCACATATTGCTTTTGGCAAGGACAGGTGATCAGATAAATCACGTGCGAGGAGTTACAGTTGGTGTGGCTCCTTTGAGTCCATTTAAGATTGTCATTCAACTGTAAAGTCTTGGTACTGGATGTAAACTTGCATACTCCACATGTGCCACATGGATAGTGTCCTGTGACTGGCATCATATGTACATCTCTGATCATAGACTTTAAGAGTGTTTTCCTGGGTCTGGTGTGTACCAGGAAGTCTTTTAAGTTCTTGGTTCTTTTGTTGGCAAAGCGCGGCTTTGGCCAGTTCAATGTTCCAGAGGTCAATATTTGCCAGTTTTTCTTTATTAGTTTTTGCACCTCATAGGTCGCAGGGCAAAACGTGGTCACGCAGGTGACGAGATCTTTGGTAGGTTCTTTTTGTGTGCTTTGTAGTAGGCAGTCTCTGGGTTGGTTGTAGGCTCTTTTTTTACATTTTGATATTGTTTTTGCAGTGTAGTTTCTCTTTCTGAGTTTTTGGCTCAATTCGTCTGCTTGTTTTTTATAATCCTCCTTTTTACTACAATTCCGTTTATGCCTCAGGAATTGGCTATATGGGAGATTATCTCGCAGCGGGCGTGGATGGTAGCTATGATAAGATAGCAAACAATTCTTAGCTGTTGGCTTGGTGAATGTTTTTGTCTCCAGTTTCCCGTTTTCCACAAATATGGTGAGGTCCAAGAAATCAATAGTCTCCTTGTGTGCTGTGGAGGTGAATTTAAGCCAGCGGTCTCTGCTGTTCAGCCATTCCAGGAATGTTTTGAGGTCATTTTTTGTGTCCCAAATAAGGAGAACATCATCTATGTAACGTTTCCAGTATTTAATGCTGGAAACGTATGGGTTGGTATCGTGTAGGATGTTTTCTTCTTCAAGGCGGCTCACGTAGAGTCCTGCCACCGAAGGCGCAAATGCACTGCCCATGGATGTCCCATGGCATTGGAGAAACAATTGGCCATTGTACTCGAAATAGTTTTCTTGCAGTGCTAGTCTGCAGCATTCTAGTAAGAAGTGACGTGGAGTTTTGTATTCCCAGTCAAGCTTGAAGAGCAAGTCCTCCAACATGTTCAAAGTGTCTTCTTGAGGTAGGCTGGTGTAAAGGGATTCCACATCCAGCCCTACCAATAACATGTTATTTTGATCAAAAGTGATTCCCCCAATCTGGTTCAGTAGGTCTCTCGTGTCCTTGAGGTAAGTGGGTGTCTTTTGTACCAGCGGTTTAAGGAACTCATCGGCAAATTTGGATAGGGGCTCGAGTAGTGAGCCGATTCCCGAGACTATCGGGCGTCCAGGAGGAGGTGTTTTGTTCTTATGAGTTTTTGGTAACGAGTAAAAGAAAGGTATTTTGGGTGATTTTGGTGTTAAGAATTCCGCCTCTTTTTTCGAGATCCATCTGTTTATTTCTGCTTCGTGTACCATTGTAGCGATTGTATTGGTCAGTCTCTCAGTGGGATCTTCATCCAATTGTTTGTAGAAGGTTTCGTTGGACAGTAGGGAAAGGCATTGTTCGTTGTATCCTTCTTTGGTAAGGATTACTATCCCGCCACCCTTATCAGCGGGTTTAATAATGATCTTCTCATTGTCTCTGAGTTCGAGCAAAGCCTGTTTTTCTTTTTTGCTCATGTTATGGTATACCTTTTTGTCTTTGTCCATTTTGTCGATTCCTTTCATTATGGCTTGTTCGAAGGTTTGGACCTCGATTGGTACAGTAGCCGGTGGAGGACAGAATTTAGATTTTCTTCTGAGATTGGTGTCTCCCTCCATCGGGGGGTTGTCAGAATTACGAAAGAAAGCCTTAAGTTTAAGAGTTCTGCAGAACTCTGCCGCTTCACACTTGAGTTTGAAACGGTCGGTTGTAGGCGTCGGTACGAATCCCAGTCCTTTATTAAGGACATTTTTTTGGTCTTCAGTGAGAGTAACTGTTGTCAGGTTCACTATGAGTGAATCTACTTGCTCGGTCCCGGTTGTGCTGAGGCCATGCTTCTCGTTTGCACGTTGGGTTGTTGGTCTTGCCACTTGAGATTTTTCTTTTTGCCTCTCGTGGTGTTGTGGCCCCTCCCTAAAAAAGGCTGTGTTTGGTGTTGGTTGGCATTGTTGGGCATATGTTGACTCTCCATTTGTTGCTGTTGGTTCGCATTAGGGTGGTAAGGATTCATCCAACCCGCAAAAGGTGGCATGTAAGGGGGATAGTAGGGCATTGGGTTGCCATGAAAAAACGGTGGTCTCTGCCATCTGTTGCCTCGTCGGGGACGTGAGAACCTGAAGTTGTTCCGACCCCTTCTAGGGGTAGAACCATCAAAACTCGCTTCTGACCCATCTGAGGAAGTTCCTCCTGATGTGTCTCCATCAGTACCGTCGTTGGTAGCGGTGAAGTCTTCCTTTGAATACGGGTGCATTTTCTCCTGGCTGAACTTTTTTAGTTCTTTAGCCAGTTTCTGTAATTTGTTTTGTGTAAGATATTCTTGCGTATCTTCCATTTCTTTATTAATTTCATCCAGACGTTTCTTATATACCTGGGGATTGATGTTTTTCTTCATTTCATTTTCTAATTCTTGTATTTCTTGTAAAAGTGCGTCCGATAATCTTTTGGCTGTTTTCACTATTAATACAAGGTAATCCAGTGTACATTTCCACGAGATGGAAGACCAATCGCGTCGGAAGACCAAATCATGTAAAAAGATTCTCGGTGCGTTGGTGATCCATAAACCCTTAGGTGCGGATTTAGATCTCAAATATTCGGTCATTATTATACCGTGTATTGCTGTCCGGATTTGCTCCCGTTTTTTTGTGGTCAGAGTGTCCCACTCGTCTGTCTGCGCGATTGTGTCAATGAGTTCTTGGTTCTGTAGTAACGACTGACCTGCTAGAATTTCGTCGATGTCACTGCCTGTAAAGCTTAAACCCATATTGTTCTCCATGGTTCCTCTCTTCAAGCGAATCAGAGTCTAGTTAGTACTGTTACTAGGTCTCTGTAGAATCCCTGCAGCTGTGCGCTGCTTAAAGACTTATATCAAATCAAAGGAAGGGAAGAGGATAGGAAGTCCATTCGTTTCCCCTTAAGTGATAGCTATTAATCAAAAAAGAATGGACACTTGTATCTGCAAAAACCATTAGTTTTTATCGAAGACCCTCATAGACATCCTGGAGTTGTTATAGCGGTATATCTTTTCATCCGCCCCATCAGGAGTCTTGGCATAGTCATCGGATCAACGATTGACGTGCAGCATGCCTGCCTCACCCGAGGCTACTTCTGGTGTGTGCAGATGTGTCCAGAAATGAAAAGCAAAATATTTAAAAACATAAAGACTTAGCCTAGAGGACTTGGTTTTTAATCTGAAAAATGACTAGTCTTTAGTAATTAAAAAGGATTTGGATATAGCGGTAGTTGGGTTACTGAACTACCATATCACTTTTGACAGAAGTCGACATGTTTCAGCTCTTCCGGCCCACAGAGGGTCAATGGAGCTTTCGTCAGGACAAATAACAAACAGTTAAACATATATCACATACACCCTTTATGTGTATGGTGAGAATAACACAACGGAATTTCCGATCTGTGAAAGAAACCAACACGGTAATTGTGTCAACAGTGCATTAACTGGGTAAAGGCAGACAATACAGAAATTAGCATTACTTGATGCCGAAACGGGAGTAAACCATATTGTGGCTTAGCTCTCGAAAAGAGAGTACATAGGAGAAAATTCATGGGTGGATACTTCCAGGCTTTATGGTTAGAAATCTATGGCATTGTGATATTCGCAGGGCTTTTGTTCAGGGTAAGGTGCGGAGTTCAAAAAATAGAGGTGATATGGTGACGAATAAGATTTAAAGGTAAAGCGGCATAGTGACTATACATATCGCCGAGTACAAGTCTATACACAACTAGTGAAACGTTATACACGACAACGGCTCGCATGTGCAGTGAGACGCGGGTGTTGGGAGACCTGGGTTTTACTAGAGGGGTTTACAACATATGTGGTTTGTGTTACCAACTTCATGCACACCCCAACGAAAACCCGTAAGGTACCTGATGTTTTCAGAGGTATGGTATCCAACAGGAAATCAGAGTCGCATCTGGATTTACTCTGTATTCGGGATAATGTACATTCATTCAAGTTAGTATAGGTCGTCACCTTACCTCATTTCTTCGGGAGAACTCTAAAAACGCCATTCTTACCCATGCGGCACCAGTCTGTGGGCCTTGTGCTGACTCTGCCCCTGGTTGTGGGCGGGTCATGAATTTCTGGTTCTTTATAGGCCAACAACACAAAGAAAGGACCAGTTGTTGTAGTTTTTTAGGCCACTAAACAGAATTGGCGTAAGGGGATTACGGGACCTGTTCGTACATCTGAGGATCAGAGATACAGGGTGTTCATAAGTCAAGATGTAGATCACTTTAGTTAAGTTGATTCCACGGAATGTGGTCATTCATTCCTATTTCATCTGTCTTTAAGCGATCAACCCATCTTTGTTCTTTATTAAAAAGAACTTGTTCTGCGTTTTGATCCTTGATTTCAAGCATTTCTAGTACCGTCCACTTCAGCTCATCACATGTATGTCCAGCTTCTATGAAGTGGGTGCACAGTTTTGTGGAGTTCTTCTTCAATCTTACATTACTCCGATGTTCCCCTATGCGGAGTTTGACTTTCCGGCAAGTCATGCCCACATATTGCTTTTGGCAAGGACAGGTGATCAGATAAATCACGTGCGAGGAGTTACAGTTGGTGTGGCTCCTTTGAGTCCATTTAAGATTGTCATTCAACTGTAAAGTCTTGGTACTGGATGTAAACTTGCATACTCCACATGTGCCACATGGATAGTGTCCTGTGACTGGCATCATATGTACATCTCTGATCATAGACTTTAAGAGTGTTTTCCTGGGTCTGGTGTGTACCAGGAAGTCTTTTAAGTTCTTGGTTCTTTTGTTGGCAAAGCGCGGCTTTGGCCAGTTCAATGTTCCAGAGGTCAATATTTGCCAGTTTTTCTTTATTAGTTTTTGCACCTCATAGGTCCCAGGCTATCACCTAGCCCTGCGGATGTAGTTTATGGCCCCAGCTGTAGAGAATCCAGACATGCCAACCCTCCCGATTCAGGCGTGAGACTACTGATTTCAGTGCTAGTCTCCCGCCTCCCGATTTCTGCAAGCAAAAACCCGGGGGCATATTACCAACAACTAGCGATAATTTTTGTCTCTAACTTGTTTAGAGACAAAAATTATCGCCGCACATCGGCGATTTTTATCGCAGATAAACCTTGCTATTAGCAAGGTTTATCGCAAATGCGATAAAAAACGGCCGCAATGCATGAATATCGCTGAAAAGTCAGCGATATTCATGCATTATCGAGCAAATGCTCTTAGCCATGTTATCCACCTCCCATTGGATAACATGGCTAAGAACTGCTCAGGGCAGGTGTTAGCTTTTTGAGATATTCGCGCTTAGCGCGAATATCTCCAAAAGTTGGTAATAGGAGATAGCGATGTTAGGGACTGTTTCCAGTCGCTAACATCTTGGCACGCCCACTTTGCATGTCATTGCATGTCATTAGTGATAAATATCACTGACATGCAAAGCGGGGCCCAAGATGGTCGCTATCTCCTTTTAGCTGTCACTAACTGGTGTTAGCGACAGCTTGGTAATAGGGAGATAATTTTATCTCCGCTTTCTTGGCTTTTAAAGCCAAAAAAGCGGAGATAAACCCCCTTGATAATATGCCCCACGATTCCTCAGGGTTTTCAGCTGACAAGGCTTGGTATTGTGTTACGTGGTAATTCTTCCAGGAAACGTCAAAGGGTCGATGCAAGGGTTCTAGAAGGGGTGATAAACCATTTAAGCCTCATGAACAAGCGCATGGTCTTTTAAAGATCTGTGAAGTACTCAGGGCGGCGGTGTGTGTGTGTCCTCTTTCAGGAGCGGGCGGGGGGGGGGGGGGCACTGCCAGCAACTTGCCAGGCCAGGCAGTGTTCAACACTTGCATCACCCTTTCTCTGCCTGCTATTGCGCTCCTTGCTTCGGAAAGGTAAGAAAAAGAACGTGCATTTGAGTTTGAAATGTCCGATCCTGTAGCAGTACACTTGCAAAGTCCATTCACCCGATTTTTTAAAAATATATAGCACTCCAACAAAGTGGGATTATAAAACTTTATTAACTTTTAAATATAACGAACGGAACAAAACCTGTAACAAACATTTAAACATTTTTGACAAAAAAAAGCAGCAATGGTCAGAAGCTGTCTTTTGTGCGAATAGTCCCAAGGCAGCACAACATGCTGAGTTCTGGACGGCACCCAGGTGATGTCACCTGGGTGCCGCACTGGTTTTTGGGATCCTACAATGCAGCTCAGAAAAACAGCGTGGGGCGTCCCGGGTGGTGCGGGGGGAGGCCTCGTCAGTAGCGGTCTGTTGTGCGAATAGTCCCAAGGCAGCAGAACGCGCTGAGATGTGGATGGCACCCAGGTGATGTCCAGTAAACTGCCGCACTGGTTTTGGTATCCTACAATGCTGCTCCGAAAATTGGCGTGGGGCGGCCCGGGGGGGGGCGTGGGGGAGGCGGCGTGAACGGGCCTCCCCAGGTGGCGGCCATCCAGCTGAGTTGCGCCCGCTCTTGCGGCTACAGCGTCTCGCTCACCATGTAGTTGAGTTGCTCCCACTCTTGCAGTGCAGCGATAGGCGGCTGCCACAGGACTCTTAAAATGGCGGCCGGCTCTTCGGTTTTGGGCCTGGTCCACTAAAATGGCCCTGGGACACCTTGGAACTCGGACGCTTGCCTGCTAGGGCTTGGGCTCCATTCTCGAAAGCGTCCCCTCAGCCGTGAAGATTCTACAAAAGTCTTGGGGGCCCTCGACTCCTGCAGGCTTCCGGTGGGGAGCGGCTGCCATGATTGCTCGCGGAATGACCACGACGGAGCCACGAGATGGTGGTGCTCTCATGGTGATGCCAGCTTCAGTCTGAATCATCCAGAAACAAGGTGGGGCTTTCATCGTTTGGGAAAAAAAAATGTTCTAAACCAATGAAAAGTGTTAGTTTTAGGTCATATGACCAAGCCTTCCATCTTTAGGAAACCAAAAGTAAAATGAACCAATGAAAAGTTTTATAAACAAGTCACATGACCTGTTATGCGGCATAGGGCTACAAAAAGCGTAGAAAATCCGTTGGCACGTGAGGCGGCGTCAGTAGCGGACCGGTGTGCGAATAGGCCGAAGGCAGCACAACGCGCCGAGATCCGGATGGCACCGAGTTAGTGTCCAGCAAGTTGCTGCACTGGTGTGGCTATCCTACAATGCTGCGCCGAAAGTCGGCGTGGGGCGCCCCATTGGCCTGTGAGGTCGCGTCAGTCAGTGGGGGCTGTGCGTCTCCCCCAAGATGGAGGCTCCTCGGCTGCAGTGCGGCGCCCCTTATCTTTTCACTCGCCGTCCAACTGAGTTGCGTCCGCACTTGCGGCTACAGTAGGCCAAAGGCAGCACAACGCGCCGAGATCCGGATGGCACCGAGGTGGTGTCCAGCAAATTGCCGTACTGGTGTGGCCATCCTACAATGCTGCGCCGAAAGACGGCGTGTCCAGCTGAGTTTCGGTCACTCTTGCGGTACAGTGACTCGAACGCGCCGAGATCCGGATGGCACCGAGGTTGTGTCCAGCAAGTTGCCGCACTGGTGTGGCCATCCTACAATGCTGCGCCGAAAGTCAAATGAATTCAAGTGAGAGGCCTAATTTCACTTGTGTGTGTTGTCGACGCACTTATTATAAGAATCAGACTAAGTTGAAGACTGTCTGAAGCTTATTTGCACCTGCTGCAGCTTCACTATTGCCCTGGTGTGGCCAAAGATCGCCCATGACATAGGCGGCCGGCTCCCGAGGTCCGGCGGAACTTTTTTCCTTTTCCTTTCTGCTTCTTGTCCCACAATCCGTTTCACCTGAAGACACGACCAGGTCCCTGAATGTGTGCAGGGGGACGCTATTGATTGAATGAAAATGGCGGCTTGACACAAAGCTGACTCAAGCGTTGCTGTTGATGCTATACAGACAAAAATTGGTTTTCAGTTTGTACATTCTTCAGGATTTTTTTTTCCATCCAAGGCTGATTGAGAGTTTGTAGAAAAATGGCTTCAGATTTTCCACATATTACTCTTCAACATTCTTCCTAAATGTAACAATGTGAGACTCACTAGGAGAACGGCTGTTTATCTTTCCTTTCAAAATGCTGCCAACAATATTTTCTGAATGGAAGACACCATCTTGTAGCATAAAGGGCCGAAAGGGGTTCTGGTCTGGCCGATGGTTGGTGGAGACATTTTGACTATATCTTGGACCTGCCCGGCCTCGCCCAAAATGGCGCCGGTATAAATGGGACTCGTAACTCCTTGTTGTGTACTGGTTGAACAACGTTGATATCACGAGATATGAATGCAGTTTTGATGCTCATGGCGGGCGGGGACGAGAATTGATTGAATATTTCGACATCCCTATTGATATTAAGTTCTGATGTGTTATTGATTACTGTACTATTGAAAGTTCGAATTAACGTCACCCATGGTACTTGCACGCAAATGTATATCTAGATAACTTTTTGGTAAGTGGCCCTGTCGTATTTTAATTACAAACTGTACGTCCACCGATTCCGCAACTGTTAGACACCTTAGTTCTTGCAACCTAATGGCTCGTTCGTTACGTTCCTCTATAATGTAAATGTCTCCTCATCATATACGATTTCAGTTTGCTCCGTGGCCGGCCCACGTGGTTATAGGCCCGTATTTGTATACTGACATTTTCACAATAAAGGTTTTTAAAACAAAACATGGTAGTAGTATTTACATTGGTAAAGTTTTTACTTTTAGTCACTGTTTTAGAATCAGTAAAAGGCAAGTGAAATAAAGCAGTCCAATTACATGACGGATAAAAGGTATAATATGTAGGAACGCAGTAAAGATAAATGGTCAAGGGCAGTTGTGTTTTCTACTCCTGCAACATAAAGTGATCGATAAGAATCTGATAATCAGGCGTATCGGCGAGTAAGACAGCAGGCCGAGTCTCTTTTACTCAACGGCTCCGTCATGGAACGAAGAAACGCCCTTTTTCTCGAAAAAGGAATATATTTTACCTGCAGGACAGTTGTAAATTTTGCGGGAAAGTACATTAGCCTGGAATATTATAACATATATGTTATAAAAAAAAAAGTTCGAAATCAATAAAAAGCGTATTTTTTAGGTCATATGACCAAGCTTTTCGTTATTAAAATAACAAAAGTAAAATGAACCAATAAAAAGTTTTATTAACAAGTCACATGACCTGTTATGCTTACGTTATGCGCTGCGCGCCGCGCCCCGGATCACTTCCGGGTGCGCTAACGCGGCATGTCATATAACGCATTACGCGACAACGTAGGTCAAGAATATAGTCAAAATGTCTCCACCAACCAGCGTTCGGAACACAACCCCTTTCAGCAGTCCAAAAAGTTCTGTAAAATGACAACAGAGGGGACAGGCAACAAGAACCATCAGTCAAAGAGGGGAGGGCAAGTTCTTCTCTACCGGGTCATGTTGGGGCGCTACCGGAACTGATCGTATTGGTAGTCTACAGTGTTTCTGGATGTTTCAGACTAAAGCTGGCGTCAGCATGAGAGCACTACCATCTCGTAGCTCCGTCGTGGCCATTCCACGAGCAGACATGGCAGCCGCTCCCCACCAGAAACCTGCGGGAGTCGGGGGCCCCCAAGACTTTTGTAGAATCTTCACGGCTGAGGGGACGCTTTCGAGAATGGGACCCAAGCCCTATCAGGGAAGCGTCCGAGTTCCAAGGTGTCCCAGGGCCATTTTAGTGGACCACGCCCAAATCTGAAGAGCCGGCCACCATTTTGAGAGTCCTGTGGCAGTCGCCTATCGTTGCATCGCAAGAGCGGGAGCAACTCAACTACATGGTGAGCGAGACGCTGTAGTCGCAAGAGCGGGCGGTAAACAGCTGAATGGCGGAAGAGACACAGTGTAGCAAAAGCGGGCGGAATGGCAACTAAAACGGTAAAGGGGCGCCCCACTACAGCGTGTCTTCAGGTCAAACGGATTGTGGGACAAGGTCCAGAATAGAAGAGTCATCAAAAGGCAAAAAGTTCCGCCGGACCCCGGGAGCCGGCCGCCTATGTCGGGGGCGATCTCAGGCTAAACCGGTGCTATAAGACTTGGGGAGGGGGTCGGAGCCAAGCGTCTTCTCCGAGTCCGTGCCATCACACCGCCCCTCGGGGGCCTCCGTCAAGCGGTTTAGGGAGGTACCATATCACATTGTTTTCAAATGCAGTCAGGTCCACAAACGACACTCACTTACTTTGAGAATAGTGAAGCTGCAGTAGGTGGAAATAAGCTTCAGACAGTGTTACAAGCGCTGCTCAGAACTCTGAACTATGGCACCCAAAATCCAGAACTTATGCCTTTTGAGAATGGCAGTGACATTGAAGCAACTCAGGGACCAAAACCATTAACGTACTTTCACGTATGAAAATCTTACTTGGAGAGGGGGCAGGAGCGAAGCGCCCCCTCCCAGTCCGTGCCACCACACCGTATGTTGAAAATCTGAAGCCATCGTTCTACAAACTCAACCAACCTTGGATGGAAAAATCTAGAAAAATGTACAAACTGAAAACCAGTTTTGGTCTGCATAGCATCAGTAGCAACGCTTGCTATCAGAGTGCATGAGTTTCATGCTCGATCGATTGAGCTAGCCGGATCGGGCAATAAAAAGTATAAAATAGTTATGTAAATAGTTATTTAATAAAATGTTTTTCCCTGTTTCTTTGCTGGTTGTCTATACTTTTAATATTTGCATAGGGTTTGTCGTTATTTTGGGCGGGGTGGGTGACGGAGCCGAGCTGTCTTGCAGCCCTCATGGTGTGGAGCTCAGTTCATCTCACTATTTTCGTATTTCTCATGAAGGGTTGTTCCTAATATTTCTATTTTAGCGAGGTCAAAAAGAGATCCAATTAGTGGCCTACTGATTTTGCTCGATTAATTTTATTTTTTTACACGATTTTTCACTATCTGCAAAGACTAAACAGAGTATTGCGACTTTGTGCTTGTTTGTAAATAGAGAATGAACCAAAGAGAATCAATTGTAAAACAGTAAATGCTTGGATAACAATCAATCAAATGGAGAGACAAGCAGGCACGACGGATTACAACGGGGGTAAAGGCCTGCGTTAACTACTCTTCACTATCTGCAAAGAGAGAGTACTACTAAGAGAAAAGAGGGGAGGGGGGCAGCGTTCAAAGCACATCAGCGTGCATAAACACGAAAAAGTTTTTACCTATCACGTACTTGACATTTTACAGCTTTTGATATTTGCTATTAAAAAACCAATGAAATTCACTGAAAAAACCATAGGTTATAGGCCATATATAGTTAGGAATTTGCATTTACAAAACCTTGACAATTCACTGAAAAAACCATTGGTTATAGACCATATATAGTAAGGGATTAGCCTTTTCAAAACCTTATTTTACTCACACAAAACCATTGAAATTTCATATATAGTTAGTTCCACTAACTATATATCGCGCACCCGCAATCCACTGCTGATGATGTCACATATTACATCATTCATGACATGGTTAGTGACATCACTGATGACATCACTGATGACATCTCAAATGACATCACTGATGACATCTCAAATGACATCACTGATGACATCTCAAATGACATCACTGATAAAATCACTGATAACATCTCATTTGACATGACTGATCACATCACTGATGATATCATTCATGTGATAATACCATGAACCTCTTCAGACTCTAATATAACCTTAGATACAATCAGTGTAAACAGACAGTCACAGACTGTCACTCATCCATGGAGTTACTCACACCCCTAGTCAGTTATGCAAAAAATCAATCACACCTCCATTTTCTCAACTATACAGTTATACACACCTTACTTATTCAAACATATACTAACACATATTTACTTTATTCTCTTATACAATCCCTGATACATGTTCACAATGATCCATACAGCCACTCACACATTCACTGGCTCTTATGCACAGTTATTTATATATGTCAACTCTCACATGTACTGTGTTTTACATATGTACTTACTTTGACATGTAGCACTGAGATATCCATTCACTCACTAATACACTCATGCACAGTCAACCGCCCATACAGCTGTTTCCACATGCACTTTTGAACCCATACATATAGTGAATCAACTACTCACACATCTATGTACAGAGTCACACACCTCCCAGCCACCCATACACACACACTCAGTTTCCCATACAAATACTTGGACAACCAATGAATAACCCATACAGTTACTCATATAGCTACTGATCAACATATGCAGCAGTTTGTAGAACAACAGATATAATGATGCACAAATTAAAACAGTTTAGTCACTAACCCATGCACTCAGTGAGACACATTTAATCACTCACTCATACAGTCAGTCATGCACCTACTAAATCCTTCATCCAGACACTTATACATCCACTCATTCTTCAATATGTAAGACATATTTTAACTTTACAGAAACATACAGTCACTGGATGTTGTCATCAGTGATGTCATCAGTGATGTCATTTGAGATGTCATCAGTGATGTCATCAGTGATGTCACTAACCATGTCATGAATGATGTAATATGTGACATCATCAGCAGTGGATTGCGGGTGCGCGATATATAGTTAGTGGAACTAACTATATATGAAATTTCAATGGTTTTGTGTGAGTAAAATAAGGTTTTGAAAAGGCTAATCCCTAACTATATATGGTCTATAACCAATGGTTTTTTCAGTGAATTTTCAAGGTTTTGTAAATGCAAATTCCTAACTATATATGGCCTATAACCTATGTTTTTTTCAGTGAATATATATATACACATAAAGTGAGGAGTTTGTCTCAGATTACGTTTGGGAACAGGCCCATTATGATGTAATGTCTTGACGAC
>NW_028255271.1:0-1000 GCF_964263255.1 Lissotriton vulgaris
TTTGATTGTTAGGGGAGGAGGAAATATGGCAATGTTGGACTGAGCAATTGTTACGGTATGGTTCAATGTTTAATGTGGTATATAGCAAGACTTGTTGACAGTGCATGGTAAATTGCATGACCTAGCGGTAGAAGGACCAACATCAAGACAGGCCGGACAGCTGACCGCTAAACTTTGTGGTGTTGTTCGTATATTCCCAATAGGCTTTGCGCATTGGAATAATATATCCTATAGTTTAGCTCAGAGGTCACTAGAAACGTTCTTGAATACACAAGAAGGGATTAGTTTCTGACAACCGCATAAACATGAATAAACAAAAGAAGTGCAAATACTGTGACTGATTTCACAGCAAACAACTCAATTGGGAACCAGACTAACAATGACTCAATTGCTAGTCGGCTTTTGAAATAAATCAATTATATTTATTTATATATTTTTGAAATACCTTATTTTTTGTACAGACAAACAATAGAAAGATACTTTGTGTATTTATATGTATATATATAGAAAGACAAACAGAAGATGAGCAGAATAAATTACAAAGTAGGACAGGCAGTCCGTGTAGTGAACACAATCTTTCATGCATCAGTCATTCCACATTCACACTCGCATTCCTTCCATACCATAATCAACATTGTGTATGTGAGATAAGACAAACAAAAAGATCAATGAGGTCAGGCAAGCAAAGTCGAAAGCAAATCAGAAATGGCACTAAAAATATTGAAGAATACTTAATATCACAGCAATTGTATGACAAGCATAATATATACAATTCCTTTCTGACCGAAAAAACCTAAACAACAAAAGGTACACAAGGTCGACGCGTTTCGAATCGGACCCTTTGTCCGATTCTCATCAGGACCAGAGACGATTGAGGGTGACGTCTTTTCGTACAATGGTGTTTTTTGGAGGCACCAGACATTCACTAATTGTAAATCAAAAAATGTCGTCTATGGAATTTTATGCCCCTGCCAAAAATTGTATGTTGGTAAAACATCTC